>NC_092050.1:148942775-149248748 GCF_003086295.3 Arachis hypogaea
CTTAATAATAGAGAAAACCTTGGAAAATTTGATCCAAAATCTTATGAAGGAATGTTGTTGGATATTCCACCACAAGCAAGGCCTATAGAGTTTATCTCAAGGAACATAGAACTATAGAAGAATCCATACATGTTACTTTTGTGATTCTAACTTAATTCCCAGTGCTGTGATAGATAATGATTCAGATGGTGAAAATGCTGGAACAAGTGAAGAAAATCCCAAATCTGCTCAAAACGAAGATTCTGCCAGTCCAGTTTTGTCTCGTCAGATTGGAGGAGATATTTCCATTTTATCTCCTGAGCAGACACGAGAAACTGAAACAGTGAGACCACCAGAAACTCATCAAAGCTCAACACCACTTCGGAAGCCTAGAGAATGGAAGTCTATGAGGGGTTATCCTCATGACTTTATAATTGGTGATCCCTCTCAAGGAGTAACAACAAGTCCTCCACCAAAAGACAATCCGAACCAAGCAATTTTGCCCTCTTGTCTCAAATGGAGCCCAACAATGTCAAACAAGCTCTTGAAGATCCATCTTGGGTCAAAGCAATGCAAGAAGAGCTTGCTCAATTCGACAAGAATGAAGTTTGGACACTAATACCTCATCCGGATGGTAAGAATGTTACGGGTACTAAGTGGGTGTTTAAAAATAAACTTGGTGAGGATGGACAAGTTGTTCATAACAAGGCTAGATTAGTGGCCCAAGGTTACGATTAAGAAGAGAGTATAGATTTTGATGAGTCTTTTGCTCCGGTAGCTAGAATGGAAGCAATTAGGTTGCTTCTTTCCTATGCTGCTCATAAAGGTTTCAAAATGTTTCAAATGGATGTTAAATGTGCTTTCCTTAATGGCTTTATTGATAGAGAAGTGTATGTGGCTCAACCCCCGGTTTTGAACATAAAGATTTCCCAAATCATGTCTTCAAACTATCTAAGGCTCTTTATGGTCTTAGACAAGCTCCAAGAGCTTGGTATGAAAGGCTTAGTGCCTTCTTGTTGGAAAATTAATTTCAAAGGGGTACCACCGACACTACTTTATTTATTAAAGTATCTAATGATGATATACTCCTTGTTCAAGTTTATGTTGATGACATTGTATTTGGATCGGCCAATGTATCCTTGTGTGAAGAGTTTGGAAAACTCATGACTAGTGAGTTTGAAATGAGTTTAATGGGAGAGATAACTTTCTTTCTTGGCCTCTAAATCAAACAAACTCCTAGTGGTACTTTTATTCACCAAGGAAAGTATGCAAAAGAACTTATCAAAAAGTTTGGCCTAGAAAATTCCAAACCAATGGGTACACCAATGCATCCTAACACAAAAATTGAAAAGGATGATGATGGCCAAGATGTGGATGAAACAAGGTATAGAGGAATGATAGGTTCACTTATGTATTTTACCTCCTCTAGACCAGATATTGTCCAAAGTGTGGGTGTTTGCTTAAGGTTTCAATCTCACCCAAAAGAATCTCATCTTACGGTTGT
The DNA here is from genome assembly GCF_003086295.3 of Arachis hypogaea. Lineage (NCBI taxonomy): Eukaryota > Viridiplantae > Streptophyta > Magnoliopsida > Fabales > Fabaceae > Arachis > Arachis hypogaea. The sequence goes on from NC_092050.1 coordinate 148,944,259, forward strand.
AAAACGCATCATTAGATATATTAAGGGGACTTGTAATTTTGGATTATGGTATCCTAAATCTGATGACTTTTGTGCAGTAGGGTTTTGTGATGCAGATTATGGGGGAGATAGAGTGGATAGACGAAGCACATCCGGCATGTGTTGCTTCCTTGGAAGCTCACTCAACATGTGGTCAAGCAAGAAGCAAGCCACAGTGGCTTTATCCACGGCTGAAGTAGAATACATTTTTGCATCTGCTTGTTGCTCTCAATTAATTTGGTTAAAAACATAATTGGAAGATTACAAATTAAAAATCAATAGTATACCCTTATTTTGTGATAATATGAGTGCGATAAACATTTCAAAAAATCCTGTTCTGCACTCAAGAACTAAGCACATTGAGATAAAATATCATTTTATTAGAGAGCATGTGCAAAAGAGTACTATTGATATTCAATTTGTAAAATCTGAAGACCAAATTGCTGATATTTTCACAAAATCCCTCTGTGAAGACAGATTCTGCACCTTGAGAAAAAGTTTGGGAATGTTTGATTTAAGTTCTATTGATAACTTGTGAATATTTGACTCTGTTCAGTTTTGTCTCGTAGGTATGGACGAGATAAAAAAAATGAGGGCATGATGGAAGAGCTATAATTAAGGGGGAGGCAACGCAGAATTTAAGTTTCATGGGCCCTATCAAATATCTTTGACCCCACCATGGTAGTTTTGTTAATTCCTTATTTTTTTTGAAAAATAAAATCACAAAATTCTTTAGTTGTCTTATCAAATCTTGTTGGAAGAAGCATGTTGTCAAATCAAATCTTTCCTTCCAACTAATCCCTTGATTCAAGGAAACTCCTCCCTTTTCAGTTTTTGAAAACTTCCCTGGTTATTAACCGCGCCATTAATGGTTAATAACTCCCTCCACTATCTCTCTCCACTCCACATTTATTGCACCACTAACCTCCCTCCTCCCTCACCTCTTTCGCCCTTCCTCACCCTTTCATATTCAACTTCTCCACTCTCCCAACCATGAAAAAGAAAACTGCTCCCAGGAAAAGTGAAAGGCTCCTATTTTCTCAAAAATCGTCCACTCCACAATCTCACACTCACATTCATATTCACTCTACATCATCATCGTCACCCTCACCTCCCTCAAAGCAAACCGACACCATGAGAAGGAAGGTCATTGCCACAAAAACCTTTTCAAGGAAGAAGAAAGAAAAAGCTCCCGTGGAAGAAGAAGAAGAGTCTCACACATCACCTATTCCGTCTCCACCACCATCACCACCGAAGAAATCCACTCCCCATGCATCCAAAAAAAGCTCTCAAAAGACCAAGGGTTTTGTGCTTCATGAGACCAGAGAACCCACGAACCTTGGTTCAATGGAGTTCAAGAATAAATTTCACAAACCACACTCCCATTTTGATCCTTCAAGGTTTTCTACCTGTGCCTTCTATGAATTCCACAAAGAGATTTTGGAAAAACGGCATCTGTGCCCATCCTACTTGGTGAATCTCAAGTCTCTGGCCTCCAAAGGAATCAATCTACAACCCCTGTTTGATAGTCTCAAATGGTCACCATTGCTCCTTATTCACAAAATGGTTTACCCAGGGTTGGTAAGGCAGTTTTATGCGAATCTGAGATTTATTGATGGCAGCCTTCACTCCTACGTGAAACGTGTGCATATCACTCTGAATGCTGAGACCATTGCTTCTGCCCTTGGTTACATTGATGAAGGGCCGAAGGTTTACATGAGTGATAAATGGGATTCACACGTTGGGGTTGCATACAAGCAAGTTCTTCATCAAATCTGTGAAAATATGTCTGGACTGGACGGAACCGTTCCTACTCACAAGGCTTTGGGTCCAACCAACTCCCTGCTGCACCGCATCATAACTCACATTCTTACTCCCACAAAGTGGTTCTCATAACAGGGTAACCGTATCTGACTGTCTCATAATATTTGCTCTTGTTACTTCATCTTCCATTTCATTTAGTTATCTCATGATTAGACATATGTGGGAGTCTGTAAAGAGTACAAAAAGGGCTAATTTACTTTATGGAATGTTTCTCACATGCATCTTTGAGTACTTTAAGGTAGATTTAACAAATGAGAATGTAGAGAACAAAGTCTCTATGATCAAAGGAGGCGGGGCTGTTAAAAGGGGAAAGAAATCTATGGCGTCTGATGATGACTTTGAGAGCCGGCCAGAATCCTCAAAGGCGACCGATTCTTTAAGAGACATTCTCACAGAATTCTCAAACATGTCCGATCTCATGGTTCAATTTCACAAGTCTGCTCGCAAACTTGCATATAAAAATAAGTCGGCCTAGAAGAAATGCCAAGAAAGGGTCGGTCTAATGCTGGAAAGCCTTGATGATGAAGTTGGTAGTGAAGCAGGGGCTGAGGGATCTGACTTTAATCTCTCTGATGATTAAATTTTTGTTTACTGTTTGATATTGGCACACTTTGGCTCAACTTGTTACTTTATTTTGTTAGGATGGAGACTGATAGCAGTATAACTATGTGACACTCTGTTAATACTTTTGGATTATGTTTTGAGTTATCCTTTGCATACTCTGTTATCTATGTTAAACATTTCTTGCAGGTGCCCCTTTGATGAAAAAAGGGGGAGAAAAGCTAAAAATTGAAATCTGAAAAAACAGAGGTGGAAAACAGGGGATGAAATTTTCGTTTGAAAATTCATGATCACCCTTGTTAAAAGGATGCATGTTGTTATTAGCATGTTGTTATTACATTTGTTTCACTATACTGCTGCTGGAAATGCATTTGGCATTTGGTTTATGATGATGTTTGACAATGCATTTGTTATGATTATATGAATGCCTGGTTGTTGATTTATCTTGATGAACATGCTTTTATTGAAATAAGAATATTCTGATTCATCTTGGTGAACATGCTGGATTGATAATTTATTTTTGGCAGTTCCTTTAAACTGTGATATCTAACAATTGCCATGTTTTTGATATGATCATGTATGATTCAAAAAAATATTTTCCTTACTTAAATAATATTGCTCTGATATCTTGACTGAGAAATATTTGAAATTTTTTGAACAACATTGTTTTGTACTCAATTGATGTGTGTAATGATTGAGCAGAAAATCAATTTATTGATAACAAAAGAGTTTTGATTATCATCCAACTCTGCTCATAAATCAAGCATTTAGCATCATGTAATGAATATGTTACTTGAAGCTTGATTAAAATGTTACAGGTTAGTGCTTCCCTTGGTAAAAATGGTATATATTAAGGGGGAGCCATGTGACAACTTGAAAGGGGGGAGAAATTCAAATCTTTAAAGGGAGTACTCTATACTCTAATTTTAAATTTCCTTCAATTTTAATTTTAATAATGTTTGTCATCAAGGGGGAGATTGATGAGTTTGAAAACTACAAGTTAATTTTGATGATGAGCAAACATTATTAAAATATTTAATCACAATATTATTAATTTGATTTTCATTTGACATATGTTAATTAATAATTTTGTGATGCAGATTTTAATTGGGCTGAAAATAAAATTCTGGTACAAGCCCAATTTTACTCAGTCTTGATTTAATGCAAGAATACATGATGAATATGGCTGAATTGATTTTGGGCCGAAACAAAAGAAAATTGACAAACCCAAGTGTTTTACTATTAGCTCAGCTTTGAATGTCCAAATTAATGTGGCTGAAGCTAGTTGTTATATTGGGCCAAATTGATTTTATTATTACAAGCCCAAGATGTATGATAAGTGATTCTATGCTTGATCCAAAATCCATCAGGAAAGCAAATGTTATCATTTGCCCTATGCTTTCCAACGGATTCCAACTTTCATTAAGGATGGATTTCAAATTTCATTTTTGTAGCATTGGAAACATAAATGAGAGAGAGAAAATGAGTGACATGATTGATGTGTTTAAGCTACACGCCACCCTAAAGGAAAGTAAAAGTATCTTTTGAATTAAATTGATTAACTCATTTAATTGCTTTCCTTCCAAGTTGTTTATTCTCTCTCATCTCTTTTCTTCTCTGTTTCGGTCATTACCCAGGAAACCATGAAAGCAAAAATTAGCTACCAAAGTGAAGGAAGAACACTCTACAAGATCATCTCAATGATGGCAAGAAAACATAAAAAATGTAGTGGCTGAGATTCTTATCACTTGTAGTAAGATTCTGTGATGAGATCTTGGCTCCTCCATACCAAAAATGGAGAAGGAGATTCGGCCAGCTAGGAAGAAGATCTTGGAGAGATGGCTTGTCTCTGATTCTGCTCAACCACCACAGAGAGTAGCTAGAGTGGCGAAGTGATGGAGGAGGCAGAGATTGGAGCAGATGAAGCTATCATCATCATGAAGCATCAAGAGCCAGAAATCCATCTTGGAGAGCAAGCCAAGGATGGAGCGCTCGGATTGATGAAGAGTGGTGATCAAGGAAGGACTAGAGGTAATTGCATGTTGGGTTTTGCATAATTATCTCTTCTCTCTCTATGTGGCCGAACCAGTTCTGTTTCTTGGAGAAGAAGAAGTTGGCTTGGTTTTTGGCTTCAAAAGTGGAAGCTTCCCTCTTCTATAAAAAGAGAGAACAGCCACTGTTTGGAGCAAGGAGAAAGTTTGAGAGTGCAAGGCACAGAATTCTCAGAGCTACCTGAGCTAACAATTTTCTCTTCTCCTTCAATGTATTCTGTTTTGTAATTTTCTGTTTAATTTTGTCATGTCTTGAGTCTATGGAAAAAGGCAAACAGTGAGGTTTGTATGAAAAAGCCATAGAGCGGAAAAAGGCAGAGAGTGCAAAATTAAAAGAAAAGAGCCATAGATGTCCTTAGAGTTCCTTTGTTCATCTATGTTGTGTTTTATGATTCTGTGGGAATCCCCTTGTAAGTTGGGTTAGCACTTTACATATTGTAATCAGGAAGATTATAGTGAAATTACATCATGTTTGTAATGGAGACTAGATGTAGGCTGCACTGCACTTAGCAGCTGAACCAGGATATATCTGGGTGTAATTTTCTCTCTTCTCTACTCCATTTTTGTTTCTACTGCACAGGAGCAAAAACCAAAAATATCTCGTGTCAAGTGACGAGACAAAAAGAAAAGTCTTATGGCTAGGGACGAGACAAAAGAAAAAGTCTCGTGGCTAGTGACGAGATAAAAAGACAAAAAATTTTCAAAGTTGGTTTCAAAAGTCAGCAAGTATTATCAAGCAAAAAGGAGGCTAAGATTCAACCCCCCCTTCTCTTAGCCACTGATAACCATCAGAGTGCAAGATAGGATTTGCTGCTAGTAATACAACACTTAAGTTATCACAATATATCATTGGTGCTTTAGGGCAGGGAGCTTTAATTCAATCATCAAGGTTCTTATCCAAACTAATTATGCCACTGTATCTACCATGCTCCTATATTTAGCCTTAGTACTTGATCTAACAACAGTTATCTGCTTCCTTGACGCCCAGGAGACTAAGTTAGAGCCAAGAAATACACAATATCCACTAGTGAATTTTCTATCATCTGGATTGCCAACCCAGTCAGAATTACTGTATGCAGTAATTCCCATAGCAGTGTCCGTCTTTATAAGCAGGCCATAGCTTGCTATACCACTTAGATATCTCAACACACGCTTCACCAACCTCCAATGAGACTCCAGAGGAGACTGAACAAACTGAGAGAGTTTGTTGACACTAGGAAATTTTAGGCCCAGTGATGGTTAAATACTGCAAACTTCCAATAACAGACCGATACAGGCTTGGATTATTGAAGCTTGACCCTCCAAGAGTTGTGATTTTTGCAGTAGAGGGAAGTGGAGTGCGGCAAGCTGCACACCTTACCATGCCAGCAGCCTTTTTCAACAATTCACCAATATACTTCTGCTGCGTAAACACCAACCTCCATCTCTAGTTTTGGTTACTTGGATCCCAAGAAAGTAGTGTAGATCACCTAAGTCCTTTAGAGAAAACTTGGAATTCAGCTGCTCTATGACTTCTTTAACACAATTAGCAGATTCACCGGTTACTATTATATCATCTACATATACTAGAACATATGTTTTTATGTTGGAAACATCACAAATGAACACTGCTACATCTGATTTAGTTGCTGCAAATCCAATGTCCCTTAAGCCACTTGCAAGCATATGATACCACTCTCTTGGAGCCTGTTTCAATCCAAAGAGGGTTTTGGGGAGTTTGCATACTAATGAGGAATCTCCTTGCTCATACCCTTAAGGCTACCTCATGTACACTTCTTCAACTAGATCACCATGTAAAATGGCATTGTTCACATCCAATTGCCTGATGGTCCAAGATTTTGACAAAGCAACTAAGAGCAACAATCTAATAGAGGTAGGCTTCACTATTGGGCTATAGCTTTCTGTGAAATCAGACCCTGGCTTTTGAGCATAGCCCTGAGCAACTAATCTCGCTTTGTACTTCTGCAGTGATCCATCTGCATTATATTTAATCCTAAAGACCCATTTACTTCCTATTGCATCTCTGTTTGGAGGAAGCTTGACCTGCTCCTAGGTTTTGTTCTTAATCAAGGCCTCGTACTCTACATCCATTGTTGCCTTTCATTCTAGGAGCTTGAGAGCTTGCTTTACACTTCTTGGTTCCACATTAGCCAAAAAGAGTCTTGGTTTGATTATTCCAGCTTTGCCTCGAGTTATCATTGGGTGGGAGTTTTGTGTGGGTGCTGTGTGTACATGTTCAAGATCAGAGATAGGGAGCACAATTTCAATGTCATTTATGAGAACGGGAACTGGAATTGGTGATGCTACTATAAGAGCGTGCTGGCTGATTGAAGGGGACTTGTAGAGGTAACTATTATAGGTTTTTGTTGGCTATTTGAGGAATAGCCTTGAGGAGAGGTAAACTGATGGTGACTGCCTGCAGCCAAATTTGGAGAAAGCTTTGGAAGGGTTGGGATTATTGGGACTGAGTCTTCATTTACTGAGTTTACTGGTTTGGCTTTGTTAAGAGTTTGCTTGTAAGGAAATTGATCTTCAAAAAATACAACATTGGGAGTGACTATGACTTTGCCTTGTTAAGTGAGGCATTTGTATCCCTTGTATGTTGTCCCATAGCTAATGAAGGATCGAAGGTTTTTATAAGATGGTTGCTTTCTAAACAGCTTCTCAGTTGGAGACACACCATTCAGAACAAGCATTGGAAGGATGTTGATTAGCCTGACAGCAGTGATAAAGGCTTCTCCCCAAAACATTGTAGGCATTGAGGCTCCTGCTAATAGAGTGAGTCCCATCTCTACCATATGTTTGTGCTTCCTCTCAGTTGAGCCATTTTGTTGGTGAACATGAGGACAGGAGAACTTGTGCACCACTCCTCTATCCTGCAATATCTTTGACAAGCTAATGTACTCAGCAGCATTATCACTTTGCAGCATTTTTAGCTTAGTGTTTAGTTGCAATTCAACCATTTGTTGGAAGTGATCAAAGGCTGTTTTTAATTGAGCTCTAGACTTAATTAGATACAGCCAGGTAAATTTTGAAAATGCATCAATGAAATTCACAAAGTACCAATTTCTATTATTATACGGAATGGGAGAAGGCCTCCAAATGTCTAAGTATACAAGCTCTAAAGGGTGTGTGTACATGGTCTGTGAAGAAGGAAAAAGTAATTGGTGTGATTTACCAACACAACAAACTAAACAATTGATCTTTTTGGGTAATACAGGAATTTTACAGGCTTTTAACACTCTTGACACAACATTATGGTTTGGATGACCTAATTTGGCATGCCAAACTATGAATTCATCCTTATTTCTTACTGAAGAGACATAAGCAGTTGGTGTTTGTAGATTGTGAAGATTAGCAAACTTATAGAGACTTTTATCTACAGTTTCTTGAAGCACAATCTCCCTTGTATCTTTAGTCTTTATACAATACCTATCATCATGGAATTCAAAGAAAATTTAGTTGTCACAGCATAATTGATGCACAATCATCAAGTTCTTTGTGATTTCAGGCACACACAACAATTTTCTCATATATAACAATCTAGAGCTCAAATCAGTCTTGAAGCATGAATTTCCAACAAAAGAGATTTGCAAACCTGTTCCATTGCCGATTACAACCTGCTCCTTTCCACAGTATTCTTCTTTCTCCATTAGATTCTGCTCATCATGTGTCATGTGATGCGTAGCTCATGAATCAGGATACTTGCTGGGATCTTGCACTGTTGCTAGTGCTGCCAGCATATTGCAGAAATTCGCTTCAGGTTGAGAAACTTGGTTGTTGCTACTGTTATTGTAGACTTCCCTTCTGGCCATAATCTTCTTCATATTGATCTTCACTATATCTGTACCAACAGGTTCTTACAGTGTGTCCAATTTTGTTGCACAGTTGACATTGTGGTTTGTCATTCTCATATCCTCTTGCATTGTACATTCTACCTCCTCTGCTGTACTATTCTCTTCCACTTGTGAACTGTCCATCATTTGTGAATTGTCCCTCATTTGTTGGTTCTTGCATCAATCTTTCTTCACCCGAAAAATTTCTACCGCCTCTGAACATTCTGCATCCTCTTCCTCTAAATCCACCTCTGAAGCCTCTTCTTGCTTGATGATTCTTATTGTAGTTCCTAAACTGTGCTATGTTTGCTTGCATAAACGTTTCAGGTTTTCTGAATTTTGCAAGCATGCTTTCATGAGCCAGCAACAATGCTTCTAATTCAACAACAGTTATGCTCTCTGATATTGCAAGTATAGACGTGTACGCTGAGAAATATTCTTCAGTTAAACCATGCAAGATCACATTAACATGATCACTTTCCTTCATCAATTCTCCTACAGAGGCCAATGCATTGATTGTGCCTTTAATCATCAGTACATACTCGATTACAGATCTTCCAATTTGGATAGTGCTGAACTTATTCTTTAATTGCATCACCTTTGCTTTGATTTACGAAGAGAAATGATCCTCCAACATTTTTCACACTTGATGTGTATACATGCAGCCTACCATTCTTGTAGTGAAAGGTTTACTTATTGAGGCCAACAGCCATGATTTGAGAAGCACATGCATCTTGCCTTTTCCATTGTTGATATTCTGGATTCACTACTGTATCTGTTCCATTCTCCGAAACTACATACTATTGAGGAATTCCTCTTCCTGTAACGTGGCTTAGCATATCATTTTCTTCTATTGTTGAAATTGCTAGATCCTTTCATTGCAAGAAATTGTCCTCATCCAGTTTCATTGAGATCGGTGTTGCTATGAATCCTTGAGTCATTGCTGTTGAGCTACTCTCTAACTTGTGACGTACGGAAGCTGTGAAACGAAGGCTCTGATACCATGAAAGGTATCAGGCCTCAGAAAATGAATTTAGAAGAAGAAAGATATAGAAGAGAATAGAGAGAAGAAAGAAGAAAAAGGTAAAAGCAGAATTGATAATGTAAGGGTTGGCATTGATCTAAAACAAAATTAACTGAAACCTTCTAGCACCTGATTCTAGCTAACAACCAACTAACTTGATAACTGAAAACTAATAGCTATTTAAAAACTGCTTAGAAACTTCTACTGAATCAACATGGTTAACTAACTGAAAACAGAATAACTATAAATAAAAAATAGAATAGAACTTGCTGTATTGCAAGTTTGTAACCTCTAACATCATCTTTAGTTTCCTTTTCCTGTTGACACTACCTAAGGCTTTTGTAAGAAACTGATCTATCTATGATTTTCAATACAATTCATTCTCTTATATTCATTCATACCATGCTCTGCTTCAATACTCTTAACAGTGATGATATTAGTTTGATTCAATGGCAAATTGTACTACTATTAATTGAATTGATAAACAATTAATAAATATTAAATGAAATAAATTTGGACTGTTTTGACTAATTTTTTTTGTCTAGCTAAATAATGTACTATACAGACAAACGTACATAGATTACGTTCTTGTGTACTATAGTTTTGAAGCATTATTAATTAAACACGCTTTCTTTAATAAAATAATGTTCACCACAAAGGTAATCAAAGTGTAATTTTTTTAATAAATTGAGACAAGTAGTGATCGATGCAAAATTGTCGATCCTGGTTGGTACATATATAATATTACCCTATTCCTTGATCATATAAAGGTAGAAATAATAGCAAATTAAACATAAGTGAGTCAATCAACATTAAATCATAATAAGTTCCACTAAGAGTTTATTTATTAATTAATTTAAGGAATATAATCCGGTTATGGTGTCCACATTACTCAAACAAAACACTGAAATAGTTGTCACTTGGAAAAAGACAAAGTCTAAGAAAAAGATATGAACAAAGTATGAAAAAGTTGTGATTCAAAAAGATACGTCTATTTGGTTGGTAACATTTGCTTCTAAACAAAAACCATACTGTTTGATTTGATTCTCACGATGTTTTCCTTCAAATTAATTAAAGTATTCGTCCAATATGCAACAGTTACAGTGCGTATGGAATTATGGATGCATTTTCAGATTAATCAAACATTTTTTTTATAAAAACAGATGGTATTTTATATTGGACATGTTAGGGTAATTCTTTTAAATTGAAGATAGGAAACTACTTTAAAAAATAGTTTAATTATTTTGTAGGTCGTTAAAATTCCATTCAATTTTTAATTAGATATATAATTTAAAAGTTTGTAATCAAATTTCTATTAGCATAACTTTTCAATCAAGTCCTTAATTCATCGGCCAATATAAAAATTACAATCACAATAGATGAAATATTTTGTGAATTTTCATTGCGTCGACTATCTAATGTATTATTGTGTTTTAATAATAATAATAATAATAATAATAATAATAATAATAATAATAATAATAATAATAATAATAATAATAATGTTAAAGTGTGTCCTAACAATATTGGTTAAAAAAAAGGAAAATTTTATTTTTAAATACATTAAATAAATAAAAAGCTTTTAAAAATCAATATTTACTTTTTATTTTTAATAAAAACTTTTTTGTTTAGTGACTTTAACTAGTGTCCTAGGAACACTCGTTAGCAAGTTTCTAATAATATAAGTGTTTAACTATCATGTGTATGTCTACATATTTTCTAAGAACTCATGTTAAAAAGATTACTGTTAATAGAAGTTTTAATTTAAAATTTTTCTTTCAGTAAATATATAACAAATATATTAAAAATTTAAACTTTAATTTTTTATTTTTAATAGAAATTTTTTTAATTATATTTATAACTATAACTTATGCGTCCATGATACATGTTAGTTAAATTCATATACTACAATAAAAATTATTTTTAGTGGCAAATTTTTAATGAGAATAATATATTTGCGACCATTAAAAAAGTTTTTATCGATAATTATATAATTGCCACTAAAATTTTTTAGCAACAAAGTATAAGAAAGTTAATGTTAAATTGGTACTAAATATATTAGCAGTTATTTTTATTATCACTAAAATCAAAATAAATAGTCAGTAAACATGATTTTTTGAGTTGTACAAGGAGTGCTAGGGGCCAGCAACTTTTGTGATTTATAGCCATCAAACAACTATCAATGATGATTTTAATGGTGTACTGAGATTTCATCAAATCACTCACTTTTTTTTATTGGTTATATGCTGGCCAGAATTTAATGAAGTTGCTGGCCCTAGACTTTTCCTAATAGTAATAATACCACTAATTAAGAACCATTTAATTTCACACACAAAAAAAAAAAGAAAAAAAACAAGCTAAGGGAGGGTCCCAAAGCCCAGCATGTTTTGCATTACAAGAGGCTTGTCAAATAATGTGCATGCTTATTCATCTGCCACAAACACCTGATGTTAAAAAAGAAATGGTTACAAAACCTAGTTACTAATAAACATTGGGTTTTAAATCATTTGCTATTTTGGCCAAAAAAATTCCTTTAACATATCAATGGTTTACACAACCATAACCTAAAAGCAACTAAACAAAAACTACACACATACATCAAAAACCATCACCCCTCCCCCCCTACCCCCCAAAAAAGAGTAAAAATCCCCATCAAAAATTAAATTAAAGTAGCAAGAACAAAAAACACACCAAACCCATATCCCACAAATTAACAATGGCAAATTATTTGTACAAAGTTCTTTTGATTCTTACTCTCTTTTTATTCTTCCTTGTTGCCGTAGATAGCAACATACTTAACAAACACCACAAACACCATCGCAAGTCAAGGTTCAAACCCATTTATCCCGATCCAAGGTTTCCAGTACCCTTCCCAATAAATGACCCTACTAACCCTATAAATGATCATAATGACAATAATAACCCTACAAATGATGGTGGTGATACCACTATTGATGAGGAAATTGCAAAGGGTGATTTTGAGACAGATTTCAATGGGGCATGGGAATTGCTTTCACCAAACTCGGGTGTTTCAGCAATGCAAATCAATTTGATGCCAACAAACAAGATTATTGTGTATGATGCCACCATTTATCGCATCTCTAGGATCCAATATCCACCGGGGGTGCCTTGTGTTCCATTCATGGATGAATTCACCAAACAAATGAAACAAGATTGCTTTGCTCATTCTATGGAATATGATCTTGACACAAATCAAGCTAGGCCACTCAAGGTTCTTTAATTTGTCTCTTCTTTTCAAGAACAATTCCTATGTATTTCTATGCCATAAATGTTTTAAGAATATTCATAATTATACTTGCTTTTTTTATTTATAAGTTCTTAAAAGTTATATATAAGTATGACCAACAAAAAATAAGTAATAATTATATAAAAAGTTAATTTTAATGGCATAAAAAATAATTAGAAAATTTATGGACGATGATAAGTTCAATAACTCACAATTTAAACACATCTACAAAAAGATTTTGTAGAGAACTTATTAAGAATTTAGAAGTTATTTTTTTTAACGGTTATGTTATGTGTACACTAAAATAATAAATTACTAAAGTCAGTCACCAATATAAAATATATATGTTAGAATATAAATACATATTGAAAATAAATTAAATCACATGTATTTATATACAAATAAATTAGTGGCTAATTTTAGTGTACGAATAATATTTTTGTTTTTTTAATAAAAATAAATTAGAATTTTCCTTATAAAAACCCATTAAATATAACTTATTGTTAGGCTGTGTTTTACAAGAATCTTTGAAATGATTATGAAGGTAACGGCAGATCCATGGTGTTCATGTGGAGGGCTTGCACCTGATGGAACCCTAATAAGCTCTGGCGGTTTCAGAGATGGATCAAGAACCATCAGATACTATGGTGGACCTAACTGCCAAAAAGACTGTGATTGGAGGGAACATAATGAAGCTTTGAAAGAAGATAGATGGTATGTACCCTACGCTATTTCTACACTACTAAAGTGCACATTAGTCACATGTACTCATTTAATTTCATGTGAAGGATTATCCCATATATATTTGAATTAAACTAACACTAATTAATTTTTCAAGTTATTGAGTAGAAGTTTGGACTCTCTTTAGCTTTGCTGAATATATTGGTTATGTTATTAGGTATGGAACTCAAACAATTCTTCCGAATGGTGATTTCATAGTGATAGGAGGTCGCAGATCTTTTAGTTATGAGTTCCTCCCAAAAGTAGAAGGTCAAATTACCGATAAACCCTACTTCTTCCCATTCCTCTATGAAACCTCTGACCTTGATGAAAACAATCTCTATCCTTTTGTCCACCTTATTCCCGATGGAAATCTCTTCCTTTTCTCCAACAATCGCTCTCTCCTTCTCAATCCCACCAACAACAAGGTTGTCCGCACCTTCCCCGTCCTCCCCGGCGGCTCCAGAAACTACCCGGCCTCCGGCGTGTCCGCCCTTCTCCCCATAAACCTCAACAATAATAATGTCTCCGCCGAAGTCATCGTATGCGGCGGCAACCACCCCAATGCATTTTTCTTAGCTGAAACTAGAAAAACTTTTCTTTCGGCTCTTCGAGATTGCAATAGGATGGTGATCACAGACCCTAACCCTAGCTGGGACTCAGAACAAATGCCTTCAGGGAGGACCATGGGGGATGCCCTAATACTCCCCAATGGACAAATCATGTTCATCAATGGTGCGCAAAGGGGTACGTCTGCATGGTGGGATGCAGACCAACCCAATTTGACTCCGGTCTTGTATAGTCCTCAAAAGGCCAAAGGAACCAGATTTAAGGTTATGAACCCTACCACCATTGCCAGAATGTACCATTCAACCTCCGCAGTGATTCCTAATGGCAAGATTTGGGTTGCTGGTAGCAACACTCATGACACTTACAAAGATCAAGATAAGTTCCCAACTGAGACTAGGGTTGAAGGATTCTCTCCTCCTTATCTTGACCCTAAGCTAGACAAGTTTCGACCTCAAATCATTGAAGAAACTTCCACCAAGGATTTGAAGTATGGGGTTAACTTTGAGACACAATTTTCAGTGAAGACAGGATTTCATCGTTTGACAAAGAATGATATCAAGGTTACCATGTATTTCCCTCCTTTTACAACTCATGGAGTGGCTATGAGCCAAAGGCTTTTGGTTCTCAAAAATGAAGGTTTTGTTAAAGATTTTATTAAAGGGGTTTTTAGGTTAACATCGGCGGCGCCGCCGGCCGGTGAGGTTGCTCCTCCGGGATATTACTTGCTATTTGTTGTCCACCGTGGGGTACCTAGCAAAGGAATGTGGGTACACATTCAGAAATAGGATATATAGATCGATAGATCTATCTATTTCTTGGAAGCTATTGGTATTTTGTGGATAGTTATGTTCTAGTTTTTGTATTGAAATTCCTCATTTTTTGTATGTAAAGAAAGAAAATGATGGAAAATAGTAATGTATATAAATGTAAATTAATTACATGCTTTGTTATTTTAGTTCAATTCGTCCAACTTCTTGTAGAAGAGAGTTGCAACGCATAGGAGGAACTAGTTCATATTAATTAGTGTTACTTGAAATAATGTAAATAATTATGTTAATGATTAAGAAAGGATAGTGGTATCATTTCTCCCTAGAATACTATTCATAAAAATTTTCCAATCCCTTTTTTTATTTTTATTATTATTATTAGGAAAAGTATAGGTAACCAATAACATTTTTGAACAATATGTAAACAATGTGAATTAATAGGGTTAAAAGAGTAAATTTAATTAGTAGCATTAAATTAGGGTGTAGTATATTTTTATTTGATTGGTAGTTGTTCATGTTGTTCAAGATAATCATTTTAGTATTCTCCTTATTATTATTATTATTATTTTATTATTATTATCTCAGACCATGTCTCATTCTAGTTGGACTAATCAAATCAAAATTTTATTTAAAAATTTATTATTTTCTAATAAATTATTATATACATAAAATATAGTTTAAATCACTGATACTTATTTAAGTGAATGAATCAATCAATTAAAATTAGTTATTATTAGCCTTTAATTTTTTTTTTTGTTGGTGAAATTGGGTTCAAATAAGAGATTGGGCATTTGGATTTCTTCTTTGATCTTTTGTATATGATTCCATTGGCCCTTTTCTCTCTCTCTCTTATTTTTGGAACTGGGCACCCAATTTTATTTAGTGTTTGAGCCTCCGACCCGTGTGTTTTATTTTTAAAAAACTCTATATATTAATATTGTCCGTTAACCTACTTCTATTTGTCTAGATGTTTTTTTGAAAAAAAGCAGCTAGTGTTGAGCATAAGAAAACAACAAAAGAATCAACATAAACTATAAAGAAAAAGAAAAACTAGCCAGCACATACAACGTTAACTTTATCGCTTGTGATCTCCAATATTATTATCAACAACAAAAAAATCTACCCATAGCTACTCCTTATAATTTGTAAAGAACATATGGATAATCTCGTTGACCTCTTTTTTTTTAGGTTGAAAAATCCTTCTATTCCTTTTTAGTCATATGTTCCAAATAATCGCACAAAAGTATACCATCCATCTCTTACCTATCTCCTTACTAATAAATATCTCAATCTAACTAAGAAAATGTTCTTTCAACGTCCTTGGACACGACCATTGCCTTGCAACAAATGATAGCCAAACGCACTAAACCTACCAAAAAAATCACAACCAAAAAACATATCTTTCGAAAGCAAATATAATTATTTCGATAAAATATTCCTTTCATTTCATTCTTTTTCTGTATTACAGAATCTGATTCTTTTTGGATTATAGTTAATGGTTGTTTAGAAATTCCATCATTATCCCAGAATTGTACATGAGAATAATTAGGGGTATTCGTAGATCGAATAAAATATAGTCAAAATCTCAATTCAATTTACACTTTTTATACTTAGATCTAATTAAAATTATATATTTGCAGATCGAATCTGATATCGGATATCGAATATATTAAAAACTTATTTTTATAAAAAATCAATAATTTTTTTAGTTCATTTAATAAAATTTTTTTCACTCTAATAAAATCTCTTTTTCATTCTTTTTGACATGCTCACACTTCTAAAATATTATGAAACTAGTTTTTTTAAAATAAAAAAATAATACAATGTATATGTATAATTATTATTATTTAATTGAAATAAAATATAAATTCAATATATATATTATTTATTTATTTATTATTTGGTGCCGCCAATCTCCACATATACGGATTGGATCTTATATAGATATAAATGTGATATTCGCAATACAATTTTATTAGAATGTAATTGAATTCAATTGGATCATATTCGCAAATTATAAATCGAATACAGATAAATACGACGGATTCATGGATATAATCCCATTTAAGAACACCCTAACAACAATAGCATTAGCTTTCAACGGCGGTGGTGACACGGCTGAAAGCAGTGTTGACCGACGACTCCCCAGGTCACGGTGTGGGGCGACGGTGATATTCCATGTATGAATAAATCATGACCAGCGTTTAAGAAAGGAGGAAAAAGGTTTTCACTTTCTTCATATATGTCATGTTCTCTGTTGGTCAATGTGGCGTGCACGTCCCATATTTATTTAAGTACACACCCTTCAACTTAATTTATTCCTTCATAGACAATTGAATAAGTGAATTAGTGATCGAATTGAAAATCACTCTCAAGACTCAACACTAGAAGCTGTAACTAGCTATTGAACTCTATAGTCCTATGCACGACATTCTCTTATTCTCTCACCGCGTTCTTCTCTCCAGCTTCACACACCAACTTTTTTCCATGCAAATCATATAATATTACCAATCTACATATTTTTATTTGGACCAAAATTAAAAACCTAACTCTCTTTGGATAGTAATCTCCTAAAGTAAATCTCAATATATATTATCATGTACAAAAAGCTAGATATTCAAAATTTACTTTTCAAAAAAGTACCTGCTTATTGAATTGATGATATGTGAAGCTAATGATATCTGACATCAAATTGTGACATACATACACTTTTTCTAATTCGTGTAATATATATATATATATATATATATATATATAATTGTATATGGAAACAAACTTCTAATTTGAAATACAATTAGAACGTACATAAATTCGTTATCAAAAAATATTACGTACACCTAAAAAATCAACTATTAAATTAGTTGTTATATATATATGTATGAAGACATGTGTTGTTTAACTTAATTTAATATTTTTATATTCAATATATATTGTATACCAATGACTGTTTTTTAGTGTATACATTACATAATTATTCTTTATTAATTACTAGGCTGCGTGCTCTCACACAGTCACATTATAACAATAATTTAATTAGAATGTCAAACGTCACTATTATGAAAATAAAGGTAAATAATATAGTCGGATGGAAACTAACCAATTAAATTATTTTTAATTCATCTTTCATCTTTATAATATATAATACATAGCACTATAGCAGTATGCTATATATATAAAGTGATCTAGATGGAACCAAAAGACAAATAAACGACCAAATTTTCAACTCCATATAAAACATACATCAAACACATACATATGGCAGCAGCATCTGAAAAAATGGTTTTGGCTTTGTTGTTCATATTTTTCATGGCACGAGGGATTATCATAGTGGATGCAAACTTTGGCAAAAGCATGTATCTCACATGGGGTACCCAACATGCTTCAATTCAGGGTGAAGATCTTCAGCTTGTGTTAGATCAAACTTCAGGTATATACAATAATCTACTATATATGCTTCTCATGCACCCAATTCTTTTGTATTGTTATTTCTAATAATTCTATATATATTTCTTTGCTAATTAATAAGTTAATTATTCTATTTGGTTACATAGGAATAATGTAGTGTTTGAGGATAAAAAATATACTGTAAACGATATCAAGAGTAATTATTTGTTGCCAATGAGTAATAGCTCAAATGGCATAGTCTCTCCATACTCAATTAAAAGATTGCAAGTTCGAGTTTCATATCTTTGGTAAAAAAAAAAAAAAGAGTAATTATTTGTTTTATTGTGGAGTAAGTAGATATATAAATAAATTTATTTTTGTGAGCTTAATTAACAATCTTGCTATTTAGCATGGTTATGAAAATTGAATTGAAAATTGAAAATGGGTCATTGAATCAATTCGATTAAGATAAAAATCAATCAGTAATGAATCAACTAGAATAAAAAAATCGATTAAACAACCGATTAACTGATTGAACCAATCTAGTTATTTAACGGTTAAATGATTTAAAATTATAAAATATAAAAAAATATTTTTTAAATTATATATTTATACATAAATAAACACTAAAAAATATATTTTATACATAAATATATTATTTTATATACTCGTCGGTTTAATCACTTATTTAAACCTTTAAACATGTGATCCTCTCATTTTTACTAATTCCATTACCGATTTAATTTCCAGAATTTTGCTATTTTAAAAGAAAAAAAAAAGAGAAAAACAATTAAGAGAAAATATTTTAAAAATTTTATTTAAAAATCTATTAAAATAATTTAAAATTCTAAATCATTTCTCTTGAAAATTAATATTGAGAAAAATTGTAATTAACGAAGTGAAAACATGGGTTGAGTTTTAATTTCAGGCTCTGCTGCTCAAACAAAGATACCATTCTTATTTGGAAGTATAGAATCGAAAATCAAACTGGTACCTAATAATTCTGCAGGAACTGTTACAGCCTATTATGTAAGTAGTTCATTGGATACACAATTATTGATTTTGTTCCGTTTTATCTGTCACTAATAATTTTATTTTCTTTTATTTTTTTAATTGTTGGAATGGGTAAAGCTATCCTCAACAGGAAGTCAACATGATGAGATAGACTTTGAGTTCTTAGGCAACATTTCAGGACAACCATATATTGTCCACACAAACATATATACACAAGGAAATGGAAGCAAAGAGCAACAATTTTACCTTTGGTTTGACCCTACCGCTGATTTTCACAATTACACCATTCATTGGAACCCCACTCAAGTTGTGTAAGTTTATCAATTTCATTTACCACACTTTTTGGATGAACAAAGCAGAGAATTAAGTCATGAAAATGGGTGGTAAAAGCTCATTCACAGTCAATTTTACGTGAAGTTAATAGTTGAAAATCGTCAAATAATTTGACTGATTTGACTAAATTTTCATCTAACGACTCTTAGTCATTAACTTCACATGCTATATTTGAGTTTTCACCAAACAAGACTAATTATATTGAACTGTAAAAATTAGATATTCAATTAAAATTTTGGCATATTTATTAAGTAAGGAGTATTATACTTTTTGTTGGTTAAACAAAATGTTAACTTTTTATTTGTTATATATATTGAAGATTCAGATTTAAAAGGATAATTTGTTAATCAGTTTAACAATACTTTTTGATAAAATTATAAAAAAGGTCCAAAACTTTTTAATTTGTTTGATTCATTCAATAGCACGTCATTTTTCAAAAAATCTTGCATTCTCTATTTTTTTTTCTAATTATTAAGATTTACCTTAAATTTAATATAATAAATTATTATATATTTTTCTTTTAAAATTATTTTTTTGAACCTGTCGTCGTATTAAAATCAATTCAATTTAACGAATTCGTCAATTTTTTACCTTACTTGCAATAAGTTTTTTGAATTGAAATTAATCAATCTACCTAACCAATTTTCAGTTAATCGGTTGAATCAATTAGTTTGACCTAATTTTCATAACCATAATTGAAACATGTAAAAGTGTTTAATTATTTTTTTTCTTTTTTCTTAAAAAAACTAGGTGGTATATTGATAGCATACCGATTAGAGTTTTTATGAACTATGAAGAGGAGGGCATAGCATACCCAAACAAGCAAGGAATGAAAGTATACACAAGCCTATGGAATGCAGATGATTGGGCCACAAGGGGTGGTTTGGTGAAGACTAATTGGACCAATGCACCATTCATTGCAAGGTTGAACCGTTTCAGAGCAAGGGCTTGCAAATGGAATGGACCAATTAGCATAAACAATTGTGCCTCTAATGTCCCTTCTAATTGGTGGACTTCACCCATTTACAAGCAATTAAGCTATGCACAGATGGGTCAGTTAAATTGGGTTAGAAACAATTACATGATCTATGATTACTGCAAAGATACCAAGAGATTCAATGGTCAAGTGCCTCCTGAATGTTTCAAGACACAGTTCTAAGTGTTAAATTAACCGTAAGTACTTTAACGATGATGTTTTTATATGAATATTATATTATAAATGGTTAGATAATTCAGTTAAATATATCAATTTATCTAATAATTTATAATGTAATTTTCATACGAAGACATCGTCAATACTAAGTCATATGTCATATGTCATGTGAATTTTCATAAGACAGAATCTATTCATGCGGGAGTTTGTTTTGTCTTTTGTCTCAATATTTTTAATTTGTTTATGGGATTCAGAGTTCAGACTTTGTGATTTAATTATTGTTCATGAACTGAATAATACTGCCTTGTGCATTGTAATTTTTCGGTTATTTTCAACTTTATTTCCTTTCTTATTGTACCCATATATTGTATGTTAAAATCTCTTATTCTTTATTACTATAAGTCACTCTAAATGTATAATTTACAAGTGTGAAATATCTTTCATCTTTTGAATAATGATTATCGAAAATTAGTATTTGAAAAAAATATATAAGTATATATGTCGAGAAAAATTAGGATTGAATAATTATTATCGAATATTAGGATTCGAAGGGAATATATTAAGTAAAAATATGGAAAAAATAGAATTTGGAGAAAAAATTATGATTAAAGAGACAAAAAAAAAAGATATAAATGTATTTATTGATAATAGTAAATGATATTTTTGGTAAAAAATAATTAAAACTTCTTTTATTTTTATTTTTTAAAGTAAGTTATTGTTGGTTTCTAAAAAAGACAAATAATTGTTTTTAAATATATATCTAAACTTATTTAAAATATAATAAAAAAAAATTCTCTTTAAAGAAAAAACTTTTTCCACTTAAAAAAGCCAAACAACACTTAATGAATGTCTATAAATGTTTCTATAAGTGCTCATTAAATTCAGAAACATGCATGTAATAACAAAATCAAGGTTTAGGAGTATGCTTCATTCCAATTTCATCAAGTAGGACCAGAATTTAGCACCTGCTTCAGGCTTCAATTTTAAACACACCATTTAGGATAAAATGCATTTAAAGATGTATTGAAATTTTGATTATATAAGATTTGTTTACCAGTCTCCAAACATATTATGGAATTCAATTAATCCAATAAAACCATGTAAACATTCAACATGATGCGTTATTATTCTCATGAGTCAATTTCATACACAATCTAACCAAGCTTAAGATGACTTGAAAATGAAATAGAGGAAAATGTGTAGACAAATTAATTAGGGTACTCGTTTCGTTCTAATTATTCGAAATCGCTTTTGTAATTTGATTTTTCTTTTCTAAAAAAATACTTGGAATTTTTTTTAATGTTGGTTATTTTATAAACTTATACAAATATGTGAATTTCTTTTAAGCATAACCAAACACACCCATAAACTAGAGCAAGCAGACAAAAAATAGATGGCGTGCAAGGAAATAACATTAATTATTGTACAAATTTCTAGATCTAACAAAGAACCTTGGATTTTTCTTGGGGAGAAAAAAAAACATACAACGATGTTAACACCTTAAATGTTGTGTTTAGGAAGATGACAAAGAAGACAATTTTATCATTGCCAATGGAGAAAAATTAGACATAATATATCATATAAATTATAATTTTATAGCTACATATATTTCAATTCTTGTAAATTTTGTTTATTTGTGTCTTGAATTTTAGGCTATATATGAAAAGTAATAGTAAGATAATAAATAAAGGTTACGTGGAGAAAATGGCCATGCCTTATTCTCAATTGATTTAATTTATATCAATTTTGAGTAAAGAAATTCATCAAATTCAAACTATATTACATTTGATTGAATCATTTTGCTTATATATTTTGAATGTAATTAAATCCGAACCAAATTTTATCAATTTGAATTCGAGTGACTTCTAAAATATTGCAAACTAATATTCATCAAATTTAATTTAAAAAAAAAAACTCATTTAACATTTGTAAATTAAAATAATATTTAACCATGGTATAAATGAAAAAGTGATGCAATCAAAAAGCCAAGGCGAAGGGGAGGAGGAAGCTGATTTATGATGAGAGTATTAATGGTGGGGGGGCTGGTTGTGGATGATTGGTCGCAGGTGGAGGTAGTTGGAAGCGAGCCATTGCATGGACACGAGTGGGGTAGGATACCGGTGATGACGAGCTGAAGAAAGTTGGTATAAATTTCAAAGTTTATTAACTAATTTTGGTTGGATTAATCGATTACTTAAGCCGATTTGAATTCTGCTTCTTTGTACATGTAATAATCTTTGACTAGCGACAGACCTTTAAATAAAATTCAGATTTGTAACTGATTAATTCTTAATATGTCGGGATAGAAAATACCAAACAACAAAAAAATTTAAAGATTTTGAATTCTAAATTTTTATTGAATTGATAGAGTTAGATGTATTAAATAAGAATTCGATCGAAATTGAATTGAATATAATAAAATAATATATTTATGTATAAAATAAAATATATAATTTTTTATAATTTATTATTTTAAATCGATTAACCACTAAAAAATAAACCAAGTTAATAAGTTAACAAATTGTTTGACCCATTTTTTTGATATTTTAATCGGTTCACTATTAACTGGTTTTTACCTTGAACTGAATGTGGTCAGTTTTTATTAAATTCTTATTTTATTTTTTATTTAATTTTTTATTAAAATTGATGATTGATTAAAATTATGAAAGTAAAACTAAATATATATAAAATATTATTTACAAAAAATAAAAATAAATAAAGATAAAATAAGATAAGAACAAATAAAGATAAGATAAAAATAAAATAAGATCAAGAATAAGAGAGGAAAAAATAAAATAACAAATAAAAATAAAATAAAAATTTAATAATTTTTTATTAATTTGATCGAACTGGTCTATTCGATTAAGTTTTCAGAATAATGACAAATTTATACAAATATTAATATCTCTTAACAAAATAATTGTTTAAAATATATGTAAGGTGACAAATAAATTCTTGAGAATTTACACTTTAAATAGATTAGTTTTTTAAAAAAATACCAATAACGTCTTTAATAGTAGATATAGATATATTACCTTTAAATTAACTCTTATTATTAAGGTAGAAGATCTTAATTTAAACTAACATACGTTTGTTATCTTAAAGGACTTATTGATATTTTTTTAAGAACTAATTTGTATGAAATATAAATTTTTAGAAATTTATTTGTCACTTTATTCTTAACAAATTATTTAAGAGTTAATAGTCAAAATCGTCTCTAAAAGATACTCCGATCTCCATTTTCGTCTCCGAAAAAAAAAATTAATAAAAATCATTCTTGAAAGATTTAAAATTAATCACGTTAGTCCCTCCGTCTATTCTATCACTAACAACATTAATTTTGCTGACGTGGCACGTGAGTTTTTTTTTTTGGTCAAGGTTCAAACCATTAGAAAATTGGAGCCCCAACCCAAAGACCCGACCCGGAGATCACAGAATCTCCTTCTCCTCTACGCGTCTCAGCCTCCATGTCAGTTCCAACTTCCAACAGTTGCTGGCTCCTCGTCGATGTCGTTTTTCCCGCCGTCACCTACATCGGCGCCTTCGCATAAGCTTCCATCAGTATCTATTTCCATACCCCAACCCACCCAAACCCAAACTCCAAACTGACCCTCTCTCTCTCTCTCTCTCTCTCCCTCCCTCCCTCCCTCCCTCCCTCTAAGTGTTCAGGTTGGGTCAGTATTCAAAATTGGAGCAATCTCTAGCATAGCAGCACTATACAATTAGGAACGCCATGATACTTGCAAACAATTTGGGGTTACATAAAGTGCTTATTGAGTCAGATAGCTTACCTCTAATGTAGAATTTGAAATCGAAGAGCAGGATTGAGGACATTGATCCAATATTGTTGGACATCCTACAGTTGGCAGAGGAGGATAACAGGTTCGGGTTCACTTGAACGCCAAGGAAGGGAAATAGATTAGCGCACGAAAGATACCCATGGAACTCGGTGGAGCACTAGAGCAATCCTGGATGATTAACCCGCCCCCTGAACTCAGGGTAGTGATCCGACGCGACGTCGAGAGTCGTCGAGGAGCAAGGATTGAGTGGCGTCAACAGAACCAGCAGCAGGGACAGCAACAGATGATGTAAGGAGCCATGGATAGAGGTTACGTCCGAGTAAGCTCAAATCAGGGACGGAGACCGAACATGCATATCGTTCAGAAGATGATGACGATGACGGAAGTTCAAATTCGTCCTCCTTGGCGCAACGACGGCCGCATTCCGCAAGTAGTGCTTTGTGATGCGGCTAACCGAATTGGATTGGGGGTGGAAAGCGAGCACTATACCATTGATGCGGCGGTGGCAGCAGCTGTGGCGCAGGGGCTCTAAGACTCTTGATAGGTGGTGGAGGTTGACGTTCAGGCAAGACGTGATATCTCTGCAACATCCGGCGACGATGGCGGTGGTTACTGGAGACGATGCGCAGCGTGAAGCTTGAAGAACCACCATTGCGGGGGTTGTGTTGTAGCGGGACGGGAATGGAAGCTCAAAACTACTCAGATGAGTTGAGGATAAATTTTCGGGACGGGTACGGATGGGTTGGGGTTTTGGGTAGTTAGGATTCTGTTTCTGTTTATTGGGCTTAACAGCCCATGACAAAAAAGACAAAAAAAAAAAACTAACATGCCACGTCAACAAAATTAATGTTGTTAGTAACAAAATAGACTAGATGGAAGGACTAATGTGATTAATTTTAAATATTTCGAAGACGATTTTGATTAAATTTATTTTTCGGGGACGAAAATGAAGATCTATGTATTTTCAGGGACGATTTTGACTATTAATTTAATTATTTAAAGATAAAAATGTCAGACAAAAATTTTGAAGAGCTAAGTAATCGACCCGGCCCATTGGGTATTGATGATACTTGATCCATCCCGAAACAAGATGAAAGGACGAAACTATCCCTGTGCAGTGAGCAGCAGCCACCAGGGTCTCACTCATATCTCAGATCGAAGTTGTTTTATCGTCGTGGCTAGCTTCCTGTTCTTCGCACTGTTTTAATTGATGTTCCCAATCCCATAGTTTTCAAACTCCTTCTTTTAGGGTTCTTAATTCATTCACCATGGAACGCATCATCGCCTCCAAGTACAAGCTCGGCCGCAAGATCGGAAGCGGTTCCTTCGGCGAAATCTACCTAGGTCTCTCTCTCATCATTCCTCACTCTCCTGATTTTTTGTTTTTAATCTTCTGTCTTTCTGAATTGCGATTCGTGTTTCCGCAGCTACGCATGTTGATACCTTCGAGATCGTCGCCGTCAAGATCGTACGCTTCATTCCTCAGCTCAATCGTTTTATTTTTCTGAATAATTTTAGCTGCTAGACCTTTGTTTGCGTATCTGATTGTTGCGCATGGTGTTTTTTTTTTAAACGGTTGTTTCTTTGAGCTAATCGTTGTTTGTTGCAATTCTGGTTGTTAAAGTTTTGTTATTTTTTGTATTTTCATGCTGCTTAACTTTCTCTTGGTGGGATTTGGTTTGATGTTGTTGCAGGAGAACACTAAAACGAAGCATCCTCAATTGCTTTATGAGGCCAAGCTTTACAACATTCTCCAAGGAGGAAGTATGGTTTTTCTTTTTTTTTTTTGGAAATATTAAGCTATTTTCCGAGTGAGGAAGAAAAACAAAAGAATTGATTTTTGACTTTTGAGATTTTATTTTCTTAATATGTAGGCGGCATTCCTAGCATAAGATGGTCTGGTGTAGATGGGGAGGATAATGTTCTTGTGATGGATTTGCTGGGGCCTAGTCTTGAGGATCTCTTTGTGTATTGTGGAAGAAAGTTCTCATTGAAGACAGTATTGATGTTGGCTGATCAAATGGTGACCTTGCTTTGCTTTCACTTCTTTTATTTTATTTTTTAGTTATAAGGGTAACCACTTTGCCAGAAAATTAACCACTTACCTGTTTTATTTTTGTTTATTTTTTTCCAGCTGAAACGGATGAATTGTTTTAGCACTCTTTATCTGCTATACAGTTCTGCTGAAAATTTTGTCATGTGCATCACTATTATAAATCTTGTTGTGTGTTATGTGTTCTGATGCTAAGAGCGCGTTTGGTATTGACTCTTTCTTAATTTTGTTGGGATGCAGATGACTAGAATAGAATACGTGCATTCCAAAGGTTTTCTACATAGAGATATAAAGCCTGACAACTTCCTCATGGGACTTGGTCGGAAAGCAAACCAGGTAGCTACACGGTTATTGCTGCAACGCTGTTTCGCGTTACTTAGGTTTTAGCAATTGAGTGGCACTTTTGTTCTTCAGCTCTTTGTTAGTGTTAAGGCACCATGCATGCATAATGAAATTGTTCTACTTGTCAGGTTTACATAATTGATTTTGGGCTTGCAAAACGATATCGGGACTCTACAACCAATCGCCACATCCCTTACAGGTTTCTATAATTCTTCCATTGACTTGGTTCAGTCTCTTTTCCCTTCTACTTTTCAAATTTTGGTTTGATGCGAAATTGTCACTCATCTGGCTATAAGTTCGTTGTCAGAATCGAACCAATTTCTTAAGCAGCTTTCTTGAAGATTGTTTAATATTTTTGTGTGTATCTCTTTCCTTCTGCATCTCTCTTCTCATCCCTCACTGTCCCATTCAGGGAGAACAAAAACTTAACGGGGACTGCACGCTATGCAAGTTGCAATACACATCTTGGGATTGGTAAGTCTGACGTCAGAAGTTATTTTAACTGCTTCATTGCAAATAAGCTGAATTAACTTTTTCCTGTTCTATCTTACTTCTAGAGCAAAGTCGGCGGGATGATTTGGAGTCATTGGGATATGTGCTTCTCTACTTTCTCAGAGGAAGGTACAACTTTCTTCTGCTGCTGCTTCTTTTGTTACACAAGCATTTGCCTCATCTTCCTTTAGAGGGAAGCATAATGCAATGTATTAACTTCTTATTAACTTCTAAATGACCAAATATTTGTGTTTAGCCTTCCTTGGCAAGGTCTAAAGGCTGCAACAAAGAAGCAGAAGTATGACAAAATATGTGAGAAGAAAGTGTCAACCCCTATTGAGGTAAGTGGTTGAAGTTTTGAAGTGTACTGTCCACCCCTACTTTGTAATGGTTCTTATTTTCTAGTTATTTTCTATAGGTTCTTTGCAAATCTCATCCTGTAGAGTTTGCTTCATACTTCCATTACTGCCACTCTCTGACCTTCGATCAGCGACCTGACTATGGATTCTTGAAGCGCCTATTTCGGGAACAATTTGCTCGGGAAGGTGACTATTTCTTGGCCTTTGTGAATAATTTTAAATCAAACAAGTTTCCGAACAATAATGTATCTTCCTAATATTGCATGAGATAGAATCTTACAGATTATGCGGTCTTTATGCTCTCGTCACATTAATGCTTACTATTGTCCACTAATCAACACTAGCATGGTTCAAGCTGCTGCAAAATCTATGATTTTAAAAGATGCCTTTTGTGCACATATGGTCTTTCCTTGTGCAGACTTCATGTCCCAATGTAGTAAAGTTGGCACGTCTATGTTTTTCATCTCTGCTCTTAGGTTTAACTTCCTCCTGTTTCATTTGCTGGTGTATCACAGGGTATGAATTTGATTATGTGTTTGATTGGACTATTTTAAAGTACCAGCAGGCACAAAAGAATAGAGTCCAGGCTCACTCATCTGTAAGTAATTTCTCCTTTTGGGCTTTTACGCATGTACTTTTGAGTTCTCCCATATGTTTTTGGCAGTACTATATTTTGTCATGTTGCAGGTGGTCCCAGGAGCAAGCAACAGTCGTGCAACACCAATGGACGATGACAACCATCGAGGTTGATGCATCTCAAATTAGTGTTCTTCTGCATAAAAAAATATCTTGTATATTTCCTATTATACTGATCTTGAGGTTTTTTCAGGTGATGCTACAGAGCACATTAAATCAGGCAATGCCACTGGCTCTGGTGTTAAATTTCAGTTTAAGTCACCTGCTGTTAAAAATCCACTCGACAAGAACGACAAGAATGTAAGTCATCTTAGATGAAGTCTCTTGGTGCAATAATTAAGTCACAGTTCTTTGGTTACGTATTTCTCTGTTTTAAATTTATATAATAGATAAATGTGTTTAACTAGAATTATTCAATTTCTTCTATTTTTTCCCCTAGATTTTTGGCGAAGCAAATATACCCTCTACTTCCCATTCTCATGCTGGTCCCTCAAAAAGGAACTCCTTGAAGCCTGCTCCGTCCTCCGATGCTGTTAACCCTGGCCTTGGGCAAGGCAGTAAAGTTGGCCCTTCAAGTAGCTGGATTTCATCTCTGCATCGCATATCATCTGCCAAATGAACATCCAATATGGTAATTTTCTGGTTCATACTACTTTTGTTGTCTTACTTTCTATTTTCCATATTCACCACTCCTATCCTTGATCCTTGATTGTTTATATTTTGCTGTATTTCCAGCTGTGGAAGTGGTCCTGAAGAGTGCCTTCTGCGTACATGAAGTTGCAATTAATGGTGGATGGCTTGCATCGTTTGTATGCTTTTAGTCAATATTTCAAGTACTCTCTCCACGAAGACTGCAAAGGTGCTACAAGGTTGATAAATTTCATAGCTCAATTTTTGAGGTCATCGTGTGTTGCTTTTTCCCAAAGGTGACTACAAACGATTGTTTGGTTTAATATACAGACTACCAGGCTTCACACGTTTCCTGTACATAGGTTTCAAATTTGAATTTGGCACACAGCAATGTTGTGTATTCATGTTTTTTTAATGTAAAATTAATGTGTGAATGTAGCCTCATTTTCCCTTATACTTGATGATAATTATCCTGGTGCCATGATAAGTGGTGACAGTGTGATTTGCATTGATTGACAATGTTATGAATTGCAGGTGAATTCATAGTTTCTCTCTTGATGAGTTATATTTGATCTCAGCTTTCAGCCTTTTGCTGGTTGTTATTTATTTTGACTGGATTATGTTATCTATTTGTATAAGATACAAGGACCTTGTAGCTTAACTGCATATATACATGTTTTGAAGCATCCATAAATAAAATTTCTTTAGAAAAAAGGGAAAAGAAGGGGAGGGGGGCTTTTAAATATTTTATCAATTGGTGTTTGGCTTCTGTATCCTCGTCTTCACATAATCTACCTCCTAAGATGGTAAGTTGAACTTCGTGTTATTGACTAGCATATCCAAAATAATCTTAGCAAAAATATTTAGCAGAAAGATCGCTGAAAATTATGGTTTCTTAATACATATTGATGGGGTTGTTGGTGGCAACTATTTAACACCCAAAAATATGATTATGTTCTGCTATGTTGCTGAGGGATGAGGCCACTCAGTTATTGAGATCTGTATCTTGTTTTAGAATTTTTATGTTGGTCTAAAGAAGATATTTTAGGAAAAATCTTAAATGTCTAGGAAGTGTCACTTGTTAACTTTAAATAATTGCCTCTAGTTGGAAGTTTCAGAGATATGTTGCTTTTAATACCTGTGGTTTATAGTTATTTCATTCAAGCTCTTAATTCAACCATGATGCTCAGGAATCACTTCTTTACTTGTAGGTAGAACAAATATGGCGCTCAGCCAGATTAGATTGTACAATTCTTGGGATGAATGAGTTGTAATTTTGTGTAGTTCAAGGTTAGGATAAACTGCTGCCTATTTGAAGTTCCTGTGGAAAATTAATTGCAAATGAACAGCTCAATTATCGGTTCACATTTTTTCTTTTGCAGGGTTTCTTTTCTCAATCATGACTGAAGGATGAAATATAACAGTCTACTAGAATTTGTGTGATGCCACCATCAACCAGAACATATGACTCTAGACAGATTGGATTGACATAGTGCTCGGGGACTTCTCGAGCCTGAGATGTGATATGGATATTTAATTGCTATGATTCTCTCTGTAAACAGATTGCAAATTTCATTTTCAGCTAGTCTAAATGATTGGCTGATGCAGTTAGGTGCTGATTCTGGGAAGTTCTCTGCCCAGATGAAAAGATTTTCTAAGAATTGGTGCATCTGAAGGTGGTTAACTTCATGTCTAGAATTAAGTTTTGTTAAGGGCATTACTGAGAGTTGAATACGTTTCGTTTTTGAACGAAGATAAATTGTAAGTTTCATGGTTCCTTCGCTTCAATGTGATGAGTATCCATCATTCGTTGCTGACATATGCATCATATGTTGCATTATTGTGGAGCTGCAGAATTTGTTAGAATATCAGGCATTCATGGTGAATATTGAAGCCATAAACGTGTACACTATCTGAAGGTATTTTTATTCAAGCACTTTTGTAATACTGTAGTAGATACCCCAGGATCAACTAGTGTTTGGTATGAACAGAGATCATGAAGATTTCAGATTCCAGAGCACATGCTATGTCATTGGTGTTTTTAAAATACCAAGTATTGAAATGCAGTCTGAGGTGTGAAGTGAATGGAAATTGTGCTTGAAACAGAGGAGTAATTTGATTCTTGAATGGCAATTGTTGAATATCAATGACATTTGACAGTGGTAGGAATATGAGGAATCGATCACCAACCAAACCAATACCAATCTAAATTCTGAAACGAATGAATGCAAGTGGAAACGTTTACTTAGATTTGTCACGTTTTAAGTTCCAAACACGTTTAAGTTCCTTCTCTACCAAACAATGATCCAGAATCTTGGCAGCAGAGGCTAGATTTGTCATATGGTTTCGTTTAGGCTAGTTTCTGTGAAGAAAAATGGTCGAGATTTTGAAAGAATTAGTAGAAACTTGTATGTCATTTATCTAGCCAAAGTTAAATTATTTTGCACTTTTTCTTGTGTAGTTCAATATTGTCACCATCCAACCCCTTATTCAATCCTTTTGTTTTGTTTTGCTTTTATTTTTTTTCGTTTTTCCTTTTTCACTGCCTTACCGTTATCTCGAAGGGAGAAAAGGAAATAGCCGAAAACAAATGAAAGAGAAATAATAATTATACACTTAATCTACAATTATTAATTAGACTGATTGATTTTTCACTATCCTTTGATTTAAGTTGGTATCTCTTAAGTTCAAATTTAGACGTGCAAATAAAAAAGTTTAAGGCATCACATTTAGGTTATAAAAGGGAGTTGTGTGGATTTCTTTTCCAACTAATCCATGTATTTTTACTACCTGCATATTTGTTCCGGGGTAAAAGTTCCTTCTGATTTTCCGGCACCACTTGTTTGTTTGGGTCCCTATGAATGAAGCTAGGATAAAATACACAATTGATATTTTCGCATAATATTCAAGTTAATAATTTAAAAAATTATTTTTGTTCTTAAAGTTTGTCAAAAATTTTAAAAATATTTTTAAATTTTGTTCGAGAAATTTTTGATTTGTATCAAATGTACTTCTGACACTTAATCTTTTAAGAATTTTAGAACCAATTCAATAACAAATTTACAAGGATAATCTTCAATACAATTAAGACAGACATAAAGTTCTGCATTAATTCCTAGTTGTTAAGCGATTGGTCCTAAACTTCTTGAAAATTTAGCAGTTAAAAACACATTTTATGTAAGTAAAAATTTTTAGAATAAAAATAAAATAAAATTCAAAAGTATTTTTGAAATTTTTGATAAACTAGAGAGAAAAAAAATCCTCTACCTTTAATAATTTGATGGATGCTATATACTAATATACATGCGCCTAATAATATATGGGATTATTTAACTTTATTATTTATTTAACTTTTTTACTTTTTGTTAAACTTTTGTCAAATATTTCATATTTAGTGTGAGTAAAATATTTCTTGGATTAAACTTTATTATGGCATTTTGATAACAACTGCATGATTCAATAAGCAATTAGATTATTTATTAGATTGAAATAGTTATGTATAGAATACAAAAGGACTTTGATGCAAGGTATTTTTATATTTTTTAAATTGCAATAATGAAAATGATGAACTTCTTTTTCTTTTTCTTTTTTTCAAAATCACATATTTAGAACTTGTTTTTAAAGTAATTCAATTTTTATAAAACATTTAAAGCCTTAAGTCGAAAAATCTTAAAATATCTTTGATATAATATATAAAAATTAGAATTATAACTAATCACAAATCCTTCAAAACACATTTTCGAAGGTGTCGTGTCATTTTATATAAATATTTTACACCTCTAGTTCACGCAAAAAATTGCATGGACGAGCTAGAGAGATGGTGGCCGAATAAAATTTATCAAAACTTTTCAGGGTCTGAAAAATATTGAATATATCACACCGTATGATGAAGAACATTTGTTTTGAATGAGAAAAAGTAGAAACTAGAAACATATATATCAATAGAAAAAAAATAATAATAAATTATGAAGCTCAATAATTATTTCTAAAGTGTTAGCTTCATAAACACATAAGAAGGAATAGTAGACATCTTACACAAGTCACATCTCAAAATGTAAAAAATAAATAAAAGAAGAAAAAGATTAAGCTCACCAAAGGAGAAGAATTAACATTCTTAACCTCAATTAAGAACATAATTAATAAAGAGTAATCTTCTTCATGATCTTGAGGACTCTCACAACTTCAGTTAGCACAACCACTGGCTCAGTAGTCCTAACTCCAACCATTGCAGCCAATTCTTCAATTTTCTTCTTTGCTTTTCCATCAAGCAACAACTCATCCAAACTCACTTCTTCTTCTTCTTCTTCGTCTTCGTCTTCGACTGCGGCATCATAAGCACCTCCCCCACTGCATGAGTCTGTGTCTGACTTAGCACAACAAGAAGAATGTTGTTCATAGTATGGTTCATCACAAATTGGTGTGAGTGAATTGGAATTTCCCTTTTCACCCTCAGGCCTTGCATTATGTTCCATGTTGTGATTTGGATTATTGTAGAGGATGAAGGAAGAACAATAAGGGTATGAAAAATATGCTGAAGAATTATTAAATTGTTCTTGTTCTAAAAAGTCAAAGGGTTTCATCATATTCTTTGTTTTTTCTCTATAATCCATTGCTGAAGATGATGAAGGGTGGAAAAATTTTGCTCTGTATATATACACATATTTATGAATAAGAAAAAAGTCATGTTAGGTCCAAATGAAGAAAATGGACAAAGGATAAAGTAAGAAGGTAATTATGATCATGATTCAATTGGACCCTTGTTTTAGAAATTTTGGGTTTAGGCTTAATTCTATTTGAACTTTTTGCTTAATTACTACTACTATGTTAAGGTACAATAATATCTTTGCCCCACTATTGATAATACTTTTTCCCTAAAATATATATTTGACTACTGTTGATTTCAAAAGTATATGCCATGTTATTATTTTAAGGGTAAAGCATTATTTTGGTCTTAATTTTTGGGATAAATTTTAATTTAATCTATATCGTTCAAACGTCATATTTTAACTCAAAAAAAATTAAATAAATTTAATATTATTCTACCGTTAAATTTGACTCAAATAATTAGCAGAAAAACTTTTATATTAGTAATTATTGATAGGTCGATTTTACTTACATACTGAAATCAAGTATTATATTGGCTTTTAAATCATTATTCATGTCAAATCTAACTAATAACTATGGCTGCCTTTGTTTAAGGATACTAAAATTGTATTTGGCAGATAAGACATGGACAGAGATATTATATCTAAAAATATTGAATTAGTATATTTTGTATCCATGATAGGAAGGACATAGAGACACTAACAAGAACACAACTTATTTTTTATTTTTTCTTTTATTATTCTTGTTCATTTTTTATAATTATACTTTTTATTATTATATTTTTCTTCTCAAATTTTTGAATTAAAAAAATGAGAATAAATTAAATTTTCATAATTTGTTCTATTTTATTATCAAATAGAATACAAAAACACTAAATTTTGTGTCTCTGTTATTTTATCTTGTCCTATTCTCAAAAATAAATGCAACCTATGGGACAACATTAAACCATTTGAAAGTTTTTGAAACTGAAATAGGACGTTTAAAATGTTAGGAACTAAACTAAAATTTGGCCACATGTTGGAACCAAAATAGTAATAGAAAACTAATTTTTTATTAATTAATATTAGATAATTTTTTATTAGAAAAATTTAACTTTAAACTTTTTTTTTTGAAAAATTTAGAGTATAATAATAAAATTTATAGTTTAAAATTTAAGATTTATAATTTAGAATTTTAAAAAAATATATTTTTTAAAATTAGTTGATATAAACCGAAAAAAGAGTTAAACTCGATTATTTTATGTCTTGGGGGTAGGGATGTCAATGGGGCAGGGCGGGGGCGGGGGATGCCTCCCTGCTCCCCATCCCCGCCGTCAGATTTGCTCCCCATCCCCGCCCCATTCCCCGCCGTGGGGGAATATTGCTCCCCATCCCCATTCCCCACGGGGCCCCATTCCCCGCGGGGACCCCATTCCCCATCTACATAATAGTTCTAACTAATTATTAATTTCCATATGAATAGAGCTGCAAGTATCTATCTTATACAAAAACTGCAATATTTTATACAAAAAGTCTAAATGATACGATGGTGACTTCTCTCGAAATAACGCAATAGGGGGACGCAACGACGAGTCAAAGGACAAAGCAGTGGACGAGGTAAGAAACGTGGCAACAGAGAGGAGAATGGACACGACGGCAGAGTTATGAAAAAGAGCGCCGCAAATAGAAATTACGACACGGTAAGGGTGATGGCACGGTGAGGTGTGACGATTCGGTGAGAAGGGTGACGAGGGGGTGGCTGCAGAGAGGTTAGATGGAGTATGGACAGCCTTAGGGATCTCTGAATTGAAGAAGGGTTATGCAAATAAAGATTAGGAGTTTTGGGTTTCTATATTTGTGTGTGTGAGAAATGACTAAAAAACATATATGAGAAATAAGATAATTTAAGGAATTCATAAATTTCGGGGAATAGCGGGGATGGGGCGGGGATCCCCGCTCGGGTCCCCGCGCCTGCTTCGGGGGAATTTTGTCCCCCATCCCCATCCCCGTGGGGAAAATTCCCCACAATCGGATCCCCATTCGGGGCAGTCCCCGCAGGGATCCCCGCATCTCGGGGAATTTTGCCATCCCTACTTGGGGGGCAGCTATCTGCGATGATATATATAAAGTTGACGAACATGCATTATCAATGAGGTCCGCAAAGAGCAATTTGAGCAATGATATATGAACACCCTAAATTTGATATCAAATAAACTTTTCGATTTTTTTTTGTTTAAGAAGAATAGATAAAATAAAAAGAAGAAATGCAAAAATAAGTGTTTGATGTCTATATATGTGATGTCTATGAACGTATCGATAAGTATTTAATAATGAGAAAATATGAGAAGTCAATGTATATAATATACAATGTGTATAATGAAGATTAAATTGAAATAGTCAATGAGTTATAGTTCAAATGGCATAGTCTCCCCATATTCAAATAAGAGATTGCGGGTTCGAGTCTCCTATCTTTGGTAAAAAAAAAGATTAAATTAAAATTAAAATTAAATTATAGTCAATTAACTAATTTATTTTAAATAGTTTCTAATTTAAAATTTGAAACAAGTTAGGATTGTCGTTAGTTATACATACACAAAAATCCATCATATGAAAGAAATTTATTCTTTCTATTTAGGTACAGTTTGGGTAAACAACTTAAATAAGCTCTTCTGGAAGAAGAGTTTAAAGTATAAGGACTTTTATTAATAGCAGCTTATAAATAAGTTATTTTGTGTTTAGATTTTTAATTATAGAAGTACTTATTTTAAAGTTGTAGCGTTTGGATAAATAACTCAAAAAATACAATTTTTTTTTTCACAAAAAATAGATATTAAAATAATGATGATAACAAATATTTTTCAATATTGAATGTTGATTTTCTATAACCTAATCACTAAGATTACAATTGTTTAAGCAATTAATTTTTTATTTTCTCTCTTATTAGTTCCATTTTTTACGTAAAAATTGGTTCTTCTACTTCATCTTCACCCATAATGGTGTTCTTGTATGTGGTAAATAGTAATAAAATTTTAATTCACAATAATCTTGATGGCAATGCCAAAGAAATTATTGTGTAGTTAGTGTTTACTGTTTTATTGTGTATGATATGGTAGACAAAAATAAAAAATAAATGTGAAATGTGTGTTAATATATATTTTGTTGTTATAACTACTTATAAAAATAATAGCAGCTATATAAAAATAAAATCACATAAAAAAAATAAAATTAAAACTGAGATTTTATACCACACACAATGTTAAATACAAATTTAATAATATAAAAATATAGAGTGGTAAAATGATAAAAAAAAACTAGAAGGAATATATACAATAGGTGGTTCAGATGGAACATTGTTTTAAAATGGTGGTGGAGAATCAATATTTTCAACAGATAAATCATTACGTCAAAATGATGATAGAAGGTCAATGCTTCTAGCGGATGGAACCTTGGGTGAAAATGATAGTAGGGGCCAGTATTTTCAGTATTTTTTTACAGAGCCAAGGATGAAAGTAGATTTTTTTTTGTTTTGAGATCATTTTTTTTATGGAAATAATAGAATGACTTATGGAGGAGGAGAAGTCATATATTTCTACTTTTCCAAAAAGTTATGAATTAACTTTTCGGAAAGTTAAAAGTTCTTTTTAAAATAGTGCCAAACACGCATACTGTGACTTTTCATAATTCAAAAGTCAGAAAAAGTAGCTTCTGCTACTTCCCAAACAGGCTCTTAGTACCCAATTCCTCTCCTCGAACCCTAATCCCTCTCCGTCAAACTGTCAACGTCGTGCCACTCTACTTCTAACAATTCGACTGCCATAGCCACCGCCATTGACGCAGGAGGCGGCGCGAAGGGCAGCAACATGCCATCACGCCGCCATGTCATTGCTTCTTCTTCTCAACTGATAATAGATGATTATTTTTTCCGTCTGGTAAATATGTCATGATTGAAAGATATTCTACCAACACATTCAGTCAAGTTCATAAAATGAATGAGCAACCACATGTTAGTTCTCATCAAGTCTCATAAACAAAAGCTCAAGACTCTAACTGGTGAATCAGCTCAACTTGCATTTTGTATTGGAAAAAAAAATTCCTGTACATAGACACAATAAACTGGCTGGTCAGTTTAATATAGATTCATATGTTTACTTTCTTAGACAACATAGATGGTTATTTTTGTCACCTAGTGAGTATGTCATGATTGAAAGATATTCTACCAACACATTCAATCAAGTTCAGAAAATGAATGAGCAATCACATGTTAGTCCTCATCAAGTCTTATGAACAAAATCTCAATACTCCAACTGGTGAATTAACTCAACAAGCATTTTGCATTGAAAAAAAAAATCTAGTATATAGATATAATAAACTGGATGGTCAGTTTCATATGGAATTGGATGATTACTTTCTTAGACAAAATAGATGGTTATTTTTTATGTCTGGTAAATATGTCATGATTGAAAGATATTCTAACAACACATTCAACCAAGTGCATAAAATGAATGAGCAACCACATGTTAGTCCTCATGAAGTCTCACAATCAAAACATCAAGACTCTAATTGGTGAATTAGTTCAACAAGCATTTTGCATTGGAAAAAATAAAATCCCTATATATAGACATAATATATTGGATGGTTATTTAAATATAGGATTGGATTGTCACTTTCTTAGACAAAATGGATGGCTATTTTTTATACCTGGTAAGCAAGTTATGATTGAAAGATATTCTACCAACACATTCAGCCAAGTTCAGAAAATAAATGAGCAACCACATGTTACTCCTAATCAATTCCCAAAAACAAAATCTCAAAACTTCAACCAGTAAATAAGTTCAATAAGCAATTCTATTATAATAAATAAACTTAAATATGCTACTTTTTCCTCATGTAGACATTTTTAACATGTGGTAATCCTTCGGCCGGTTGTCTCAGCATTCTCGTGCTGGGTGCTGTGAATGGTGAAGTCACTTTTTTACGCTTGTTTCGTGGTATGTTGCGGTGTCCAGGTTCAACTTTGTCTTTCAAAATTGAAATCACCTGATCAACTCAATTCAGGGCACATCACAAGATCAACAAGTGCACAATGTGTCACAATCGACTAGCAACACTAGTTGTCCACTACAAACACCAACAAGACTCCTAAATTCGCGTGATTCATGACAAAATTACGAGTTCATTAAAGAATCTAAGAAAGACATACACAAACACTAGCTTAATTGGAGCTTTAAAATGACACAAAAAATTAATATGCCCAATTGCTATTAACAGGTATATAGAAAAATCATATTTCCTAAAATCCAACAAAATGCAAAAAATAAAAAATAAAAAATCCGATCACTTGAGATCAAAACAACCATCCGCATACATTTTAAAGTAACCATCTATCTTATGTGCACTAATTAAATTAGTTCAAATAGGGACGTATCAAGATAATCACAAACGCACAAAGTGTCGTAGTCGCCCATTAATACTTATAGGCCATTACAAACACCTAGAAAACTACTTAAATTATGTGGTTCATAAAAAAATTACCAAATTTTCAAATGAAAGTAATAATACAAAAATACATAATTGAACTAAATAAAGGCTTCAAAGGGACTCAAAGGCCAATCTGCGAATCTGTTGTTTAGAAAAAAAAAAAAAACAGATAAAATAACAATGAAACAACAAAACAAATATGAACTATTAATTCATGAAAGAATGAATAAAGTAAAAAATACGCAAACCAGCACAACCATATAGATAACATACAAGCATATGAAAATCATGATATTAATCAAATCAAATAAACACAAGCCATTTACTTCTACAAGCAATACAAGCACGTTAACTTATTAGATGAATTATCACAAACTACCATAAAAAATGCCACACACTTAACTTGATAAGCATTAGAAAAAATCAAAATTAATTAAAAGTGATCACAGAGCGTTACAATTAGTAACTATTCTCAACCATGATTCAAACAAAATCTTACCTAACAAAATCATAACTAACAAAATCTACCTGATTCAAACAAGTCAAGAAAAATCAAAACAAATACAAATCAATTGCTTGAAAACCAGGACCACTGTCCTTACTAATTCGAGCATGAACAAAATTTTCCGCGCTAAAGAAAACACCAACGCAGCCATCAAAAGCATCAACTTGAACAATACATTCCCAAAAATTTCAAATCCCTACCATGGTGTTCTAATTTAGAAAAACAACCTGATCAAACCCAGCTACAAATTCTACGCATGAACATCGAGTTACAAGCAAAATAAAATTCATCAGGTAAGTATATTCATTAACCAATCTTATCAGCAGTAGGAGATGATGCTGTTGCAGCAAACAAGGCCGAACTGTTTGCCGTTAACCTCAAGGATGAGATGGAGGTAGAACGGGACCACAAAGATGGTTGCTGCCACGGGAGAGAGGGCCGAGCCACTCACTAGAACGCGCGACCGAAACGACGATGGCGCGGTTTGAACTGCAACACCGACGGAAGAGATGGATACCCGCAATGGGAAGAAGGCCGGCGTGAGAGAGGAGAGGCGTGTTTCGCAGGCTGAAACGCGCATGCAAGAGAGGCCGGTTGACTGCGGCGGAATCTACACTCCAATGGGACTGGATGTTCGGTTGAGAATGGGGTGGATCGGGGGCTGAAAGGTGATGAAGGAGACGCGGTGTCGGGGGCACTGCAATGGGATGGTTATCGGAGCTCGCAAGGGAGGGGGTGAGAGGTGTGCCATCGTTCACAAAGAAGGAATTGGGTAAAATTTGAAATAAAGATTGGATAGTTAGAATTAAAGTGAAATTGAAGGGTTTTGTTACACTAGAGTAAAAAGTGGGTCTATTTTCGTTTTTAACTTAAATTTGGTCAAATAATTAAACAGCCTATTGTACATATTGTATAGATATTTCATTGATTTCCTAGTGTAATTAATAAATAATTAATGTCATACGTATAAATATTAGCATTGATTTACAATTTTACATATTATAAATAGACTTAATTAGTTCAAGTCATGTTCAATGGATTTTCATATCATTCAATCTTGTAGTCTTATTCCCTTTATTTTGAGGATTAGTTTTAGAAGTGGTTAAAAAAATGAGAGTTAAATTTTCAAAATAAGAATCTTATTGCTATAAATGTGAAACTTAAGTAACTAACGAAGTGTGACGGAAAAAGCAAACGAGCTATAATTCAAATGACATAATTTTTTTATATTTATCTAGAGGTTGCGAGTTAGAGTCTCACTCCTAATTTAAAAAAGAAAAAAAGAAAAGAAAAGTGTGGCGGATGAAATAATGCACCCCATTTTTCTCATAAGAATATATATTAATAGTAAACAATTGCACTAATCACATCTAGAAGCACCTTAAAAAGGCTATTAAAAAGTTCAAAACATAGCTTAATCTTACTTAGGTCGAAAAATTCAAATGAAATAATAATAAAGTGGGGACCGTATGTTCTCTATTATTGATAACTTAGGACCATATGGAATTAACATTTGGGTAAAGCCTATAGAGGCTAGAGCCATGAATGGGAATCAAATGTGTCCTTTTCTTAATGATGTTCAATTCGTAGTAATTAATTAGGAAGGTAAAACATTACTTCAGATTTGATTGATTATAATTGCTTCCTGTCATTCACACAAACCACTAGACATCACCTACTTAGCCCTAATTAATCCCACCTGAAACCAAGTCAACTCTACAACCTGTGATTGTTTTTGGTGGATAAAGTTAAGGTAGTTTTGAACTTTTAACACTAATTAATTAACAAGAAAAAATTCTTTCAAAATTAAAAAGTGTTTTTGGATTTTTTTTAATTTAATTTTAATGCACTGTTAGTGTAAAATAATTTTACACATGTATCTAATTATATTACACCACATCAATAAAAATAACTATATTTTACGTTGACTACATAAATAATCATCCAAAAGAACAGATGTAAGTAAAACGCTTTATATTATTAGTGTATTAAAATTAAACTCATTTTTTAAAAACAATTTTGTTATAAATTATTTGCTAAAACAATTCTCATCACAAGGATAAATTCATCTTTAATTAGAAACTTTTTATTTATTTGTTTATTTATTGTAAAATAACGTTTTAATAAAATATCAATGAAGTAATCTTATGATCATTGGTAAAATCAAACATGTTTAATAATATTATGTGACAACAAAAGTCACAAGACACTTTCATTATTTCAAAACTGTTAATTTTGCGTGATACAAATTAAATTAAAATCTTATGTAGTAAAAGAAAAGAGTGTATCCCATTTAGAGGTATATATGTCCTTCAACTCAATTTTGATGCAAACGAAAGTCATCATCAAAAAAGAAAAAAAAAAATTGCTCATTGATGCATTGTTTATACTCTCTATGACCATGAGCAACCTATGAATCTAAATATCAAACTATACAAAAGAATGAATCCAAATTGGTACAACACTTTTATTAATTATTGTCTCATTTCTTAAAAACCAAAATATGTCTATTGTAACGAAGGTTGGCCTTTGACCAACTTGGATTGATATGTTCTACACTTTTAAAGCCAATCTAAAAAGAAAAAAAAAAAAAAAGAAAAAAAATCAGGTGTCAAGTATATAATGATAAAATTGCACAATAAATATAACAAAGCAACCTGAATGCTTGTTATTAATTGAACAAACATCACATTTTGATATACAGTCATCAAAGAAATAAAAATAACACAAACCCTATTTAATAGTATCTCCTGAAAATTTTTTTTAATTTCTTTAAATTTCTCAGCAGTAATCTGCACAATAAAATTCTAAAAAAAAAAAAATACAATTAAAAAGAAAGTAATATGATTATGTAGCCTCTTATTTTTGGTAAGTAATTGATTGGGGACAAAGAGAGTTAAAAGCGTAATTAAAATATTAACAAGTTGATAATGCTTTGTTATGCCAAAAGGCCCCCACCCCCAAAATTGATCCCATTAACTGCCAAAAATCAAAAGAATCTAAACAAAATTTGATTAAAGTAGTAAATACACACTCAATTATATATAGCAATCCATTAAAAAATATAGTATGCATGGGATCCAAAAAAAGAAAAAAAAAAAAACTTGAATGAATAATAGGGTCTCAGAGAGAGAGAGAGAGAGAGAGAGAGAGAGAGAGAGAGAGAGAGAGAGAGAGAGAGAGAGAGAGAGAGAGAGAGAGAGAGAGAGAGAGAGAGAGAGAGAGAGAGAGAGAGAGAGAGAGAGAGAGAGAGAGAGAGAGAGAGGTGGTATTATTACAGGCGATACATCATGCTTTATTACATATGACTTCCATGCCTGAGGTTCCAATATAAGAACGCCACCCTGATAATATAAGAAGAAAAAATAAATAAACAAATAACACAGAA
Organism: Arachis hypogaea; assembly: GCF_003086295.3. NCBI lineage: Eukaryota > Viridiplantae > Streptophyta > Magnoliopsida > Fabales > Fabaceae > Arachis > Arachis hypogaea. The sequence goes on from NC_092050.1 coordinate 148,987,027, forward strand.
AGTTTATATATAGAGTTTAGAGTTTGAAAAATTAAATTATTTTAAAATGATGATTAAATATTATTGGATTAAAAGTTAATTATAAGTGTGATTTGTTTCGATTAATATGTAAGAAATAATTTAATTACATTAGGTCCAAAAAGTATGAATACAAGTCCAAAAATAGTTCAAATTAAACAAAATATTTATACTATCACTCTTGATCTAAAGATTGAGTGGTTGAACTACAAGAAAGAAAGAAAGAAAGAAAGCAAATTCATCCAAAAATATAAACAAGTTCAAACGATGATTCATATGCAAATTCAATTACTTGGTGCTAACTAAAGAAATTGAATCTCATTTTATTTGAACCAAATTTCACTCTACCGAAACTAAACTCTCTCCTCTTTCTCTTTTCTTTTCTTTTACATCACCCACGTGAATTCTTTGAAACAAAAGAAAGAAAAAAGAAACTCTAAACTAGAGCAAGAATGAAGAACAAAAGCAAATTTTTAAATCCAAACAAAAAAGAGAAAGTCAGATAAGTTAGAATAAAAAGACAAGATCAAATCAAAAGGGCAAATCACAAAAAGGTGTTTTTACATTTGTACTTTGTTGAAGGTTGCTGAAGAAACCCTCTGCGTTGCAAGCACCGATTGAAAAAAATGAAAAAAGTAAACAATGGTGCTCTGTTGTGAGTCAACGCTCAGAAAAATTACTTGAAGCCAAAGTCCAATTGCATGACTTAGAGTCAAGAGGCAAGATGACAAAAGATGAAAGAGAAGATGGAAGGTATGGTTGCATGCACTGTTTAATTATTGCTTTTACTCCATCTCACCTATGTAAACGCTGTTGCTACTATTGATTTTTGGGAAAGAAGTCAAACAAGTGCTGAAGAAAATTTTCAAATCCTGGAAGTTTTATTCCTCTATTAAAGGGGTGAAAGGCTAAGGATTGGAGTAAGGAGCAAGAGCATAATGTTTGGATTCCCATAGCTCACTGAGTTGTTTATTCTTCTCCTTCATGATTCTCATTGAATATCTTGTTTTTTCAATCTAGTCTTTTTGTGTTTCAATAGTAAAAGAAAAAATTGTGAGGTTTGTAAATAAAAGTCATTGAGTGGAAAAAGACAAGAGAGTTAGACTTGAAAAAAAGCCTATGTTTATCTCAGAAATTCTTTGTAAGTTTTTCTATTTTGTTGTCATGATCCTGAGGGGATTTCCTTACAAGTTGGGTTAGTACTTTGCTATTGAAAGTTAGGGTAAGTTCTTAGTCAAGTCCGGTTTAAGTTAGAAACTGAATTTGCCCCAGATAAGATTGGTTAGAATCCTAGGGAGCATTAGTGAATGTAATTTTGTTGAAATAAAGATAGTGAAATTCTGTCATTGTTGTGATAAAGACTAGATGTAGGCTGCATTGCACTGAGTAGCCAAATCAGGATATATGACCGTGTTACTTCTTTTTCTCTTTTCTATTTCTGGTTCTGCACTTTAGAAGACAAAACAAAAGTATCTCCTGATTCTTCTATCTAACTATACTTCATTATACTACACCTTGTTCATAACTCTGTTTTGACTCCTACTGCGTCAAGAGACAAAACCAAAATGTTTTATGTTTTTCACTCAAAATATCTTAATATAATTCTAATTTAAAAGCAAAAATCCAAAGAGATCAAGATTCAACCTCCTTTTTTCTTAACCATATATATATATATATATATATATATATATATATATATATATATATATGTGTGTGTGTGTGGCAAATCACATGTTTAAAACAAATTTTAATACAAAAGTAACCTTTGAAAACGGTTTACATTTGAATTTGAATCATATATCTTATTATGTAAATCGCTATAGATTATAGGGTTTTCAAAATATACACCAAACCCTATAACCTATCTCGAATTATAAAAAATTTATGTTAAAATATAAATCGCTACTAATTACAACGATTTACATACAAAAATAAAATTACACAAAACACTATATAGAAATTATGTAAAAAATAATAAAATGAATCCATGAAGAGAAATAACGTTTATAAAGAGAGAGTTTGAGATAATCCTTCATAGTCCATAGCAGTTTATGAGCTCAATTCCACACTATAAGTACTAGTTGACCATGCAAATTAAAACTTGGTAACATTTTGGACGAAATTTTTTTTAAACCAATAAAATATGATATATAATACTTTAGTTAGGAAGAGAAAATAAACAAAAGAAAATTTTTCATACCTGTATATATGGTGGTGTAGTCTTCAAAAGTTTTGCTAATTACAGTACTGAAGAGGATTTTAGAGAATCTTATCTTGTTTTATTATTAGTGTACGCAATATAGCGTTTTGTGTAGCTTTATTTTTGAGCATAAAACACTATAACTTGTAGCAGTTTATGCTTTAACGTAAATTCTTCATAATCTGCGATGAGTTATAGGATTTTATGTGTATATTTTGAAAATCCTATAATCTATAGTGATTTACATAATAATGCATAGGAGCGAGATGTAAACAGTTTTCAAATGCTGCATCTGTGTAATTTTGAAGTCCAATTGTTTTAAACATATGATTTGTCCATATATTAACATAAAAAAAATACTTACTGGTCGAAGCACCTCCCATATCTTGTAAAAGAATTTGATTAAGCCTCGGTCTCCATAATTCAAATGTATCCATTGAGTTACACTAAAACTGCATTATTGCACAAGGTGAAATATATTTAATTTCATGCAATCCAACAATTTTAAAGAACATTTTGGACATAATAATGTATGATAGGAAATAAAAGTTTACCAAGTAACAGTATGATAGAGTTCTGGATGCTGGCTCTCCACAAAATTCTCTTGTTTGAATGTGACCACATCAATCAGATTCTTAAAGGACTCACCAATTTGCATTTCACTTTCAGCAGCTTTTCTCAAATTCTTATTTGCTCTCTCAACAAGTTCTGCAAATTGCCCACAACAACAATCAATCAAGAAGGAACAAAACACTTTTCTATTCTAAGTTCAAAGCAAGACCTGATCATACCAGGATCAATGTCAATTGCAAGAATGCTCTCGCACCGGAACATTTTCGCTGCGGAAAAGAACAAAGAATTGTGAAAATTAGTAAAGCTAATTTTAGAAAATATATAAATAAATAATAACTAAATAAAATGAGAGGTAATAAACAATCTTAGTTTATAACCTTAGAATTTTAGTGGTTGAAAAAGAGAAGAATTATATACCTCTAATTGACGGATGGTTCATATTGAAGAGACTCACTTATAAATTGGGTTTTTCTTTAATTCATTTCAATCAAGTCATCCAAAGAGAATAACATAATATTTCTTTGAGTAGTTTTCTTCTATATATATAGAGAGAAGTGTGTTTTCCTTTTGTCAAGAGAGAGTGTTTTGTAGTCTCCTTGTGATAGAGAGAAGTTGTAATTCTCAAAGAAAATTATTCAATTGTTTCCATATTTTATACAAATTTCTAATTTTTCATCTCTATATTTTGCTGTGTCATTTGTCTGGTACCTAACAGTGGTATCAAAGCCAAAGGTTGCTGATTAATATATATTTTTTTTCCGCTGCGAGTTACTGTCTAAAAAAAAAAATGGCAGCAAAGTATGAAATTCCAAAATTCAGTGGAAGTAATTTTTCCATATGGAAATTGAAGATAAAAGCTATTATGAGAAAAGACAATTGCGTGACAGCAATTGAAGAAAGACCCACTGGAATTACAGATGAAAAATGGAAGGAGATGGATAACAATGCTGTTGCAAACTTACACTTGGCACTAGCTGACTCGGTTTTATCAAGTGTAGCAGAGAAAAAGACAGCAAAGGAAATTTGGGATGCTCTCACCAAATTATATGAAGTCAAGTCACTACACAACAAGATATTCTTGAAGAGAAGACTTTATACTCTTCGAATGAGTGAGTCCACATCGGCAACGGATCACATCAACAATCTAAATACGCTATTTTCCCAACTCTCATCGTTGGAATATACCATAGCGAAAAATGAACGTGCAGAGCTCTTATTTCAAAGTCTACCAGATTCATATGATCAGCTTATCATTAACTTAACTAATAATATTTTGACTGATTATCTTTCTTTTGATGACATGGCTGCTACGGTTCTTGAAGAAGAATCTAGGCGCAAGAATAAGGAAGATAGATTAGAAAGCTCAAAACAAGCAGAGGCTTTGTTGATGACAAGAGGAAGATCAATGGAGTGTGGTTCCAGTGGGAGTCAAAGTAGACCAAAGTCACAAAGTAAGAAGCAGGTCAAATGCTACAATTGTGGTAAGAGAGGGCACTTCAAGAAAGATTGTTGGAATAAGAAGAGTATAGAGAAGGTTCCAAAAGGATCAAGTTCTCAAGGATGTGTTGCGAGCACCTCTGATGATGGAGAAATCCTGTATGGCGAAGCAACAATTGGTTCTAAAGGCAGCAAGCAGCTCACTGATGTTTGGATTGTTGATTCAGGAGCAACATGGCACATGACTCCTCATCGTGATTGGTTTTGTACATATGAACCTGTCTCGGAAGGATCAATGTTTATGGGAAACGATCATGCCTTAGAAATTGTTGGAATGGGTATTGTCAAAATAAAAATGTTTGACGGTTCTATTCGTTCACTTCAAGGGGTAAGACACGTGAAAGGCTTGAAGAAGAATTTGTTGTCGATTGGGCAATTGGATGAACTTGGTTGTAAGACCCATATTGAAGGTGGGATCTTAAAAGTTGTTAAAGGAGCTCTTGTGGTAATAAAAGCAGAAAAGATTGCAGCAAATCTATACATGCTTATGGGAGATACTTTACAAGAGGCAGAGGCATCAGTTGCTTCAACAAGCCAAGAAGAAATGACGATGATATGGCATTGCAAACTAGGCCACATGTCAGAACGAGGCTTGAAGATTCTTGTAGAACGTAATCTCATTCCCGGGCTCAAATCGGTAAACTTACCATTTTGTAAGCACTGCGTTATAAGCAAACAACATAGATTGACGTTTGGTAGATCAACTGCTCGGAGCAAGCACATATTGGAGTTGATTCATTCTGATGTGTGGGAATCGCCGGAGATGTCCCTAGGAGGAGCAAAATATCTTGTATCATTTATTGATGATTACTCTAGGAGGCTATGGGTGTACCCGATCAAGAAAAAGTCAGACGTGTTTGTGATGTTCAAAGAGTTCAAAGCAAAGTTAGAACTTGAATCTGGAAAGAAGATCAAGTGTTTAAGGACAGATAATGGAGGAGAATATGTTGATGGTGATTTTCTAATATTTTGCAAGCAAGCAGGTATTCAATGACAATTCACAGTTGCATATACGCCTCAGCAAAATGGTGTAGCAGAGCGAATGAATATGACTCTCCTAGAAAGAGCACGAGCTATGTTGCAAACTGCAGGTTTAGCCAAGTCTTTTTGGGCAGAAGCTGTTAAAACTGCCTGTTATGTGATAAATCGGTCACCATCAACTGCAATTGGGTTAAAGACACCAATGGAGATGTGGCAAGGTAAGCCACCTAATTATTCTTCTTTACATATATTTGGTTGTCCTGTGTACGTGATGTACAATTCCCAAGAAAGAACAAAGCTAGACCCAAAGTCTAGAAAATGTATATTCTTGGGTTATGCTGACGGTGTTAAGGGGTTTCGCCTGTGGGATCCCACTGCCTGCAAGGTAGTTGTCAGTAGAGATGTGATATTTGCAGAAGATGAATTACAAAAAGAACAAGAAAATAACAGCACTATTAAAGAGATAACCACTATTCAAATAGATGAAAAATGCAGAGAAGGTGATCTTTCTGAAGCAGAACCACAGCACGAAGAACAAGAAGTAGAGGCTAATGACATAGAAGTTCGTCGATCCACTCGACAAAGAAGAACACCATCATGGCACTCAAATTATGTTTTGACAAACCATGATGCATATTGTCTTTTGATAGAAAATGGAGAGCCAACAACTTTTATGGAGGTTATGCGCAATCCAGACGCTTCTATGTGGATGACAGCAATGCAAGAAGAAATTGAGGCATTACATAGGAATCATACCTGAAAACTTGTTGAACTTCCAGCAGGTCGGAAAGCCATTGGTAACAAATGGGTTTACAAGATCAAACGAGATAGTAATGATCAGGTGGAACGATATTGTGCAAGATTGGTTGTCAAGGGATATGCTCAGAAAGAAGGTATTGACTTCAATGAAATATTTTCTCCGGTGGTGAGACTAACTACTATTAGAGTAGTTTTGGCTATGTGTGCTGCATTTGATTTACATCTAGAGCAATTAGATGTAAAGACTGCTTTTCTTCATGGAGAACTTGAAGAAGAGATATATATGCTCCAACCAGAAGGTTTTGAAGAACAAGGAAAAGAAAACTTGGTTTGCAGGTTAACTAAATCTCTGTACGGTCTAAAGCAGGCGCCAAGGTGTTGGTACAAGAGATTTGATTCTTTCATTATTAGCCTTGGATACAACAGACTTAGTTCAGATCATTGTACTTATTACAAGAGGTCTGGTGACAATGATTTCATCATTCTACTGTTGTATGTGGATGACATGTTGGTGGTAGGTCCCAACAAAGATCAAATCCAAGAATTGAAGGCACAGTTGGCTAGGGAGTTTGATATGAAAGACTTGGGACCAGCAAACAAGATTTTAGGGATGCAAATTCACCGAGACAAAAAAGATAGGAAGATTTGGCTATCGCAAAAGAATTATTTGAAGAAAATCTTGCAACGCTTCAATATGCAAGAATGTAAGCCAATTTCAACCCCACTTCCTATGAATTTCAAATTATCCTCAAGTATGTGCCCTAGTAGTGAAGCAGAGAGGATGGAAATGTCTCGAGTACCGTATGCATCAGCGGTGGGAAGCCTTATGTATGCCATGATCTGTACAAGGCCAGATATTGCTCAAGCAGTTGCGGTGGTAAGTCGATTTATGACAGATCCAGGTAAAGAGCATTAGAATGTTGTTAAGAGGATCTTGAGATACATCAAAGGAACCTCAAATGTTGCATTATGTTTTGGAGGATCAGAATTCATTGTCAATGGATATGTCGACTCAGACTTTGCAGGTGATCTTGATAAACGAAAATCTACTACAGGCTATGTGTTTACACTTGCAGGAGGAGCTGTGAGCTAGCTATCTAAATTACAGACTGTTGTAGCTTTATCTACTACAGAAGCTGAATATATGGCAGCTACACAAGCATGCAAGGAAGCTATTTGGATCCAAAGGTTGATAGAAGAACTCGGGCACAAACAACAGAAGATTTCTGTGTATTGTGATAGTCAGAGTGCCTTGCACATTGCAAGGAATCCTGTCTTTCATTCAAGAACAAAACACATTGGAGTACAATATCACTTTGTTCGGGAAGTAGTAGAAGAAGGAAGTGTTGATATGCAGAAGATTCACACTAAAGATAACCTAGCAGATGCCATGACAAAACTAATCAACACAGAAAAGTTTGAATGGTGTAGATCCTCATACGGCCTATGGAATACATGAGCAACATGAATTTTGAAAATTTATCAAAATTAGCTTTAAGTGGGAGATTGTGAAAATTAGTAAAGCTAATTTTAGAAAATATATAAATAAATAATAACTAAATAAAATGAGAGGTAATAAACAATCTTAGTTTATAACCTTAGAATTTTAGTGGTTGAAAAAGAGAAAAATTATATACCTCTAATTGACGGATGGTTCATATTGAAGAGACTCACCTATAAATTGAGTTTTTCTTTAATTCATTTCAATCAAGTCATCCAAAGAGAATAACATAATATTTCTTTGAGTAGTTTTCTTCTATATATATAGAGAGAAGTGTGTTTTCCTTTTGTTAAGAGAGAGTGTTTTGTAGTCTCCTTGTGATAGAGAGAAGTTGTAATTCTCAAAGAAAGTTATTCAATTGTTTCTATATTTTATACAAATTTCTAATTTTTCATCTCTATATTTTGCTGTGTCATTTGTCTGGTACCTAACAAGAATCAGCACTTATCTAATAAACTCTGCCATTTGTTATTAGTTTAACTTGCACAGCAAGAAAACATAAATTTCTAAGATTCCGATAGTATGAATAAGGAAAGATTAAATCTTTGGAGGGCCAATGAAAATACCAATGGAGATAATTAATGTGCCATCGTTGGAACCAATATCAAGACACTCCTTGTCTTCAAACCATTCCTTTCTCAAGAATTCTAAACGTGAATCCTTTTCAGGAGTCCCTGCATTCTGAAATCATCAAAATCAAATGGGCACTGTAAAGTTTGAATCTTTTAGCTGACACTAATAATGAAAAGAAGAAAGCAAAAACAAAGAAAATGGATGAATACTCGTTTCTTATAGTATCCTCTGAAATTGCCATATTGCCTAATTCTAACGACTCGATCCTTCTTCTGATCCTTTTCCTCTTCCTTTTCGCTTTCAGTTTCGTTTTCCTCTTCCATTTTGCCTAGCCTTACTCTTGATTTCATGACTCGCTTTGTTTTAAATTCCAAAAAATAAAATAATTTAAGAATTATTTATTTAATTATAATTCTATTTAATTTTGTTACATATTTTTAATATGTGTATTTCTTTTATTTTTATTACTTTAAGCAATTGTTTTTCCTTCCATGCTATTATTTGTTCAACTTTTAATTAATTTTTTATGCATGATTTACTCACCTCATTCCTTTTAATATTTGCAGATAACGGAAAATTCCGATGTTGCAGATCTCTCTTTGAAATATAATAATCTCTACAGAGACCAATACTATATATGATGATATGAAAACATAATTACCTTTTACATTTATTACTTAACTACATTCCTTATTAGAATAAGAAATTGAAATTAAATTTTCACAAATAAGAATAAACAATGTGCTAAGTACCATAATTCAGCTAACTAAAAAAAAATTATTTTAGCTTTTAGTCATACTTAAAGATTTGTAAATGAGTTTACATTGTAACCGCCCTTATTAGACATGTCATTTGTAATTTTTCTTTTCAGCCACCCTGTTTATATGTAATGTAATCTTGTCTTTGAATAATAGTTAATAAGTCAAGGTGGTCGATTTAGAGCAATGCAACTATGCAACACTTTATTCAATGATTATAGATTTTTCTTTAGAAATCTAAGGAATTGATAGTTCAGAGGTGCTTTTATTAAACTACTCTTCTACTTTAGCCCATGACAACAATAAAGAAGTTTTGTGACCCACAAATTCAGTCTAATTAATAGAATACATAAATTCAATTATAAATTTAGTCTTTATTATCTTATCTTTATCTTATCTTAGTTGTTCTTATCTTATCTTTATTTGCTCTTATCTTTCACAGAACAATGTTCTATATATATTTAGTTTTACCCTCATAGTTTACAATACACTTCAGTACAATTCAATCAATCAATAATTAATAAAAGTTCGCATTCTTTTCTTTTCTTATTCTTTCACAATTTTATCTGTGATGCGTGAGCATCTTTCCTATCTTTTCCTAGTGAATTTGCATCTAATTTGTTGAGTTTAATAAAGAATTAATTATCTTTTAGCTAATATGGATGCTACTTTGAGTCTTTTGCAATTTTGTTTATTTTAGGTAGCATTCGGCTGGATTTGATGGAGTTTCTGCAGCACAAGAATTAAAGGAGATACCAGCGAGGAGCGACGTGTACGCGTGACTGACGCGTACGCGTGATTTGGAGCTTTTCATGGCGACGCGTGCGCGTGACTAACGCGTACGCGTGATTTGAAGATTTGCACAGCGAAGCGTGCGCGTGGCCAACGCGTCCGCGTGACTCGCGAAAAAGACCATCGACGCGTACGCGTGACTGACGCGTACGCGTGACATGCGCCACGTGCAGAAAACGCAGAAAAACGCTGGGGTGATTTCTGGGCTGTTTTGACCCAGTTTTCAGCCTAGAAAATACAGATTAGAAGCTGCAGAATGGACAAAACATGTGGTCCCCACCCATCAACTAAAGACTTGCTGATTATTCTGATTTAAATTCAAATATTATTTTTAGGAAAAGATATTAATTTTTAGTTTTAGATATTAGATTTTAAATAATTAGGATTAGATATAAAAGGGAATTCCAACCGGGTGATTCTAACACAACATTATTCCAATTCACAATTTACAATCCTTATTTTCACTCTAAACCATGAGCAACTAATCCTTCATTGTTAAGGTTAGGAGCTTTGTCTATTTGTATGGATTGATTTTATTGCTTTTTCTATTTTAATTTATGCATGGATTTATAATTTAAGAATTGTTTTCGCTCTTTATCTTATGAATTTGGGTAGAACGGAAGTATGATCCTCTTTCTATTTGAGTTCTTGTATAACTTGGAAAAGCTCTTTACTTGAACAATAGCTTGAAAACATATTCTCCTAAATTTTAATTATCTGGATTTAACAGGATACGTGACATATAATCTTTTTATCTTTGGGTAATTAGAGTTTTTGTGGCATATAAACTGGAATTTGATCATCACCCTCTAATTGAAATTAATTGACCAAGGAATTGGCTGTTGAAGAATTCTAGGGGAGACTAGAAAGGTCTAAGGAATTAGGATCTAGTCACATATAGTTTGCCATAAATTAAATCCTACATGATTAAAATAGTTAGTAAGAAAAGTTAATCCGAAAAAATAGATAACTCTGAAACCTTAACTGCTTTCTCAATATTTTATTCCCAACTTATTTATCTGCCTATCTTTAATATTTTTTATATTGTTTAATGTCTTTTGAACTCCCAATTATTACTTTCTGTTTGCCTGACTAAGCCTATCACTCAATTATTGTTGCTTGATCCATCAATTCTCGTGGGATCGACCCTCACTCATCTGAGGTATTACTTGGTACGACCCGGTGCACTTGCCGGTTAGTTTGTGGTTAGAAATTTTGCACCAAGTTTTTGGCGCCGTTGCCGGGGATTAATAGTGATTAACAATTATTAGTTGTTTGATTGCTTAGATTAGGCGTTTTAGTTTTAATTTTATTTAAATTCTATTTAAAAAAATTTTGAAAAAAAATATTTTAAATAAATAAATAGCACTAATATTTTTCTTAATTTCTAAAATTAAGTTTGGTGTCGCCTAGTTAATTTTAATTTAGTTTTCGTATTAATTTTTGAAAAAAAAAATTTTATTTTATGTCAGTTATTATTTTCGAAATTTATTTATTTAATTTATTTAGTATTTTTATTTTAATATTTTACATAGGTTACCTCACTGGGAGTTCTCTGCACTCTGACGTAGAGAATCCCATCTTTTCTTGTCTTCTGTTTGTTTATGCATAGGAACAAAGGCAAAGAACATCTCTTAGACTTTGATCCTGAACCTGAAAGAACTCTCAGGCGACGTTTACAACAAGCAAGACTTTACAAGGCTGCAGAGTCCACTATGGATAATAATAATACTGTTAATGCCAATGTGGCAAATCCAAATGGGATGATCAACAAAGGAGAGTGCTTGGTTCTTATTCTGTCCCTACTGCGGATCTTTATGAAAAAAGCATTGTGGTACCTCTATAGCTGCAAACAACTTTGAGTTGAAGCCACAATTGGTCACCTTGGTGCAACAAAACTACCAATATCATGGACTTCCTCATGAAGATCTAAATCAGTTTATATCTGATTTTCTGCAAATTTATGATACTGTGAAGACAAATGGAGTGAACTCAGAGGTGTACAGACTCATGCTCTTCCCGTTTGCTCTGAGGGATAAAGCAAAGCTATGGGTAGATTTCCAACCAAAGGAGAGTCTAAATACTTGGGAAAAGGTTGTTACTGAGTTTCTCACTAAATTTTTCCCACCAAAGAAGCTGACTAAGCTAAGGTTGGAGGTTCAGACCTTCAGGCAAAAGGAGGGTGAAACTCTTTATGAAGCTTGGGAGAGATACAAGCTACTGACTAGGCAATGCCCTCCGAACATGTTCTCCAAATGGACCCAACTAGATATCTTTTATGAAGGCTTGGGTGAGATGTCCAAGATGAGCTTAGATACTTCTGCAGGCAGTTCATTGCATAAGAAGAAGACACCAGAGGAGACTATTGAACTTATTGAATTGGTTACTAGCAACCAATATTTATACTCATCTAACAGGATTCTTACTTACTCAACAGATGGGTGGCATACAAGTCTTAGCTATCAATACACAAAATCCACCTCAAGAGATCTCCTATGACATGGCAAGTAATTTTGTACAAAATGATAATTATGATTATGCTCAACCTTCTTTTAAACAGGTCAATTACATGGGGAGTGGTCCTAGGAATCCCAACAATGATCTATATTCTAAGACATACAATCAGGGGTAGAGAAATCACCCAAATTTTGGGTGGAGAGACCAACCTCAGAGGCCTCAGAACTTCAACAATAATTTCTAGGGCGGCTTTCAACAGAACAATTACAATAACCGCCAATTTCAGCCTCAGCAACAACAACCACCTCATCAGGCAAACTCTAAATTCCAAGAAGATTCTAATTGGGAGATGATGAGGAGTTTTATGCTGGAAACCAGAGCCTCCATTAGAAATTTGGAAGTGCAAAATGGGCCAACTAAGCAAGCAAATACCTGAGAGGCCTGCAAGTACATTTTCAGGTGATACAGTGGTGAACCCAAGAGAAGATTGCAAGGCTATTCAGTTGAGAAGTGGTAAAGTAGCTGGCTCCGAGACCAAGGCCAATGAAGAGCTAGTTGAAAAGGAATCTCCAGAGGAGAAGAAGGGAGATGTAGAACACGCCCCTCCTAAACGTGCAGACAAACCGTTTCTTGACTCTCTTGACACTTATCCCACCTTGCCAAAGGCTCCTGAATACAAGCCAAAAATGCCATATCCTCAGAGGCTTTAGAAGGCGTCCAAAGAAAAGCAATTCTCTAAATTGTTAGATGCCTTTAAGAAGCTGCAGATTAACATTCCTTTTGCAGAGGCTCTGGAGCAAATGCCTCTCTATGCTAAATTTATAAAAGAATTGTTGACCCACAAGAGGAATTGAAAGGAACAAGAGACAGTGGTGTTAACCAAGGAATGTAGTACCATAATTCAACACAACCTTCCTGAGAAGATGTCAGACCCAGGGAGTTTTGTCATTCCTTGCACCATTGGAGATGTCGGCATTCAGAGAGCTTTATGTAATCTTGGAGCTAGCATCAACCTCATGCCACTCTTAGTGATGAAAAAGCTTCAAATTGAGGAGGTAAAACCCACTCGTATTTCTCTTCAACTTGTTGATCTTTCTATTAAATTACCTGTGGGTGTGGTTGAGGATTTACTTGTTAAAGTAGGACCATTTATTTTCCCTGTGGATTTTATTATATTAGACATGGAAGAGGATGTAAAACCCTCTATTATACTCGATAGACCCTTTTTAGCTACAGGTAGAGCTCTGATTGATGTGTAAAAGGGTGAATTAACCCTGAGGGTCAATGAAGAACAGGTGGTCCTAAATGTTTTTGAAGCCCTCAAACACCCTAATGATTCTGAGGGGTGTATGAAAATAGATGTTATTGAACCACTTGTTCAAGAAGTACTGGAAGCTAAGATACTTGATGATGTTCTGGATCCTATTTCTGAGTATGAATTAGTTGAAGTAGATGATTCACCACCCCAAAAGGAGCTGATGAACACGCCAATAAAGGAGGAGGATGTTCCCAAACTTGAGCTCAAACCTTTACCCCATTCTCTGAAATATGTGTTCTTGGGTAAAAATGATTCCTATCCAGTGATTATTAGTTCTTCCCTAAAGCCTGAAGAGGAAGAGGCACTTATTTTGGTGCTCAGAAGCCATAAAACAGCTCTTGAGTGGACCATTAGTGACTTGAAGGGGATTAGTCCAACCAAGTGTATGCACAAGATACTTCTTGAAGATGATGCTAAACCAGTTGTGCAACCACAAAGGAGACTCAATCCAACTATGAAAGAGGTGGTCCAAAAAGAGGTAATGAAATTATGGGAAGCAGGTATTATTTACCTTATTTCTGACAGTTCTTGGGTAAGTCCTGTGCAGGTAGTTTCTAAGAAAGGAGGGATGACAGTGATCAAGAATGAAAAGAATGAGCTTATTCCTACAAGAACAGTCACAGGATGGAGAATGTGCATAGACTGCAGGAGGCTCAACACTGCTACAAGGAAGGATCATTTCCCCCTGCCTTTCATTGATCAGATGCTTGAAAGGTTAGCTGGTCATGCTTTTTATTATTTTCTAGATGGATATTCTGAATATAATCAAATTGCAGTGGACCCTCAAGATCAAGAGAAGACAGCATTCACATGCCCCTTTAAAGTATTTGCTTACAGGAGAATGCCATTTGGACTTTGTAATGCTCCAGCAACTTTTCAAAGGTGTATGCTTTTAATTTTTTCTGATATGGTTGAAAAGTTTATTGAGATATTTATGGATGACTTTTCTGTTTTTGGTAATTCTTTTGAATCCTGCCTTAAGCATTTATCTCTTGTCTTGAAACGGTGTCAAGAATCAAACCTTGTTTTGAATTGGAAAAAATGCCATTTTATGGTCACAGAAGGCGTTGTTCTTGGACACCAAATTTTAAGTAAGGGAATTGAGGTTGACAGAGCCAAGGTGGAGGTAATTGAAAAATTACCACCCCAACTAATGTTAAGGCAGTTAAGAGTTTCTTAGGTCATGCAGGATTTTATAGAAGATTTAGAAAAGATTTTTCTAAAATTGCTAAACCATTGAGAAACCTGTTGGTTATTGATGTCCCTTTTGTCTTTGACTCTGATTGTCTACATGCTTTTGAAACTCTGAAAGCAAACCTTACCTCTGCTCCCATTATAGCTCCTCCTAACTAGGATTTACCATTTGAATTAATGTGTGATGCTAGTGATTTTGCTATAGGAGCTGTTTTAGGACAGAGGCATGGTAAGCTTGTACATGTCATTTACTATGCCAGTCGTGTGTTAAATGATGCTCAAAAGAATTATACAACTACAGAAAAGGAATTATTAGCTCTCGTGTATGCTGTTGATAAGTTTAGGTCCTATTTACTTAGTTCTAAGGTTATTGTTTATACTGACCATGCTGCTTTGAAGTACCTTCTAACCAAACAGGATTATAAACCCAAGATTAATCAGATGGGTGTTGCTCCTTCAGGAGTTTGATATAGAGATAAAAGACAGGAAAGGATCAGGAAATCAAGTAGCTGACCATCTCTCCAGAATTGAGCCTGAAGCAGGATTACAACCACCCACAGCTGTGACTGAGACATTTCTGGATGAGCAATTGTTCCTCATTCGGCAGGCTCCATGGTTTGCAGACATTGCAAATTATAAGGCCATGAATTTTATCCCAAGGGAGTACAACAGGCAACAAGTAAAGAAGCTATTGACTGATGCCAAGTACTATATTTGGGAGGAACCATACCTTTTTAAAAGGTGTTCAGATGGTATAATCAGGAGATGTGTCCCAGATGAAGAAACACAGCAAATTCTTTGGCACTGTCATGGTTCTGATTATGGAGGCCACTTTGGTGGTGAAAGGACAGCTACAAAGGTCCTTTAGAGCGGGTTTTACTGGCCGACTCTCTTCAGAGATTTAAGAGGATTTGTGAAGCACTGTGATAGATGTGCAAAAGCCACGAATCTCCCTTCCAACCATGAAATGCCACAACAGGGGATTCTTGAGGTTGAGTTATTTGATGTGTGGGGTATTGATTTATGGGACCTTTCCCACCCTCACATTCAAACAACTATATTCTAGTGGCAGTTGGTTATGTGTCCAAGTGGGTGGAAGTTGTAGCTTTACCCGCCAATGATGCCAAGGTGGTAATGAGCTTTTTTTAGAGATATATCTTTAGCCGGTTTGGTGTCCCAAGGACACTAATTAGTGATGGAGGAAGTCACTTCTGTAACAGACAGCTGGACTCTCTTCTACAGAGGTATGGAGTCCGTCATAAAGTGGCAACCTCCTATCACCCTCAGACAAATGGACAGGTTGAAGTTTCCAACAGGGAACTTAAGAGGATTCTAGAGAAAACCGTTAGTGTTTCAAGAAAGGACTGGTCTAGGAAGCTTGATGATGCTCTCTGGACATACGGGACAGCATATAAGACTCCCATTGGCATGTTCCCGTACCAGTTGGTCTATGGCAAAGCCTGTCACTTGCCAGTTGAGCTGGAGCACAAGGCTTACTGGGCAATCAGGTATCTGAATCTTGATTTAGATATTCAGCTTATGAAAATGCCAAGCTCTATAAGGAGAAAACCAAGCTATTGCATGACAAGAAGATTGACATCAGATTCTTTGAGCCAGGACAAAGAGTGCTTCTATATAATTCAAGGCTCAAATTCTTTCTCGGGAAGCTAAAATCCCGATGGTCAGGACCGTTTGTGGTTACCAGAGCTTCACCATATGGTCATGTGGAAATACATGAAGAGAATTCTGACAAGAAATTTACAGTGAATGGCTAGAGGCTGAAGCACTATCTTGGAGGCGAGATTGATCGCCAGAGGTCCACTCATCTGTTGAATTAGCAAAACTGACCGTCAAGCTAGTGACGTTAAAGAAGCGCTTGTCGGGAGGCAACCCGATAATTCCGTATCGTTAGCTATTTTTCGTAGTAGTAGTTTCCTTCCTTATTTGATTTTTACTAAGTTTTTACTGTTTTTTAGATCATGCCGCTATCTTCGAACAGGAGCCAGACACTATAAAAAAAGGGGGGGGGGGGGCGGGACACACGACGCGCAAGCTTCGCTGACGCGTACGCGTCAGAAGGGTATGCGTGAAAAATAAAAATGAACATAGAGTTGCGCGGGAGTGGTGCAGTAATGACGCCTTTCGCACAAGCAAGCCCACGCATACGCGTACCCCACGCGTGCGCGTCATTCGTGATTTTGGCACTCCACGCGTACGCGTACCCCACACGTACGCGTGACCTTGGAAATCGGTGTCAATGAGTGTTTGGGCAGAGAGTTGTGCTGGTTTGGGGCTGGAAGTGCGCTAGAAGCACAAAACTTGTTCACATGAACGCATCCATGACGCGTGCGCGTCATTTGCACAAATGACCAACCACGCATGCGCGTGCATGACGCGCACGCATCGATTGAAAATGTTGGTTCCCAAGCCACGCAAACAGAGAGTTGTGCATGCGCGCGGCTGCCTTCGCGCGATTCGCGCAAATCCAATGGCACGCGTACACGTGCCTGGCGCTTATGCGTCATTAAGAAAATCTCGCGACCCACGCGTACGCGTGATTCACGCGTACGCGTCGCCTGCGCCGCACAACTACACTAGTTCGCCGCCCAGTTTTAATTTTCTTTTCCTCTATCCCAATTCCTAATTCTCTCTTGTTCTTTTATCCTTTTATTTTTCCTTCATCTTACTATTTGTTTTTGTTTTCAGTTCTTCTTTGCTTGAGGACAAGCAAACCTTTAAGTTTGGTGTTGATGCTTCGCTTAGAGCTTTGCTGTCTGATTTTATGATACCCAAGGGAGGCGAATCATCTTCACGGAGGAGCACAACCTGAAGAATAAAATGACCACTAGGATAACTAAGGTGGTTGAGTTCCTTTCATTCTATATTCCTTCCCGCTTTTACTATATTATGTTCCGATTTTTTACTATTTTGCTTTGTTTGTTGCATGATCCTTTATTAGTTAGAATCCTAGGTCTAGTTTAGTTTTCTCTTAATTGCTTTAATTCTAAAAAGATGTCTCATGTATTACTCATTGAGCTTGAATTCAAATAAAAAATACAGAAGTGATGTATTGTATGAGAAAATGAGTTTATATTGAAGAATAGTCTTATTTACTTAGATGTGGTGGTATTTTCTGTGATTTTGAATGCATGACATGAATAGTGCAAATTTAAATTTGAATCAAAGAATGTTGATGTACAAGAAACGGGAATTTAGAGAATTATTATGATTTCTCTTAATTTAATGAAAGTTTAATCCTTGAAGTAAAAGAAACAGCAAAAGAAAAATAAGAGCAAGGTCCAAGGCTCTGAGCATCAATGACTAGGGAGGTCAGACATGATTAAAAGCTCAAAGAGTTGTTTCCCTAGTCACATGCTTGTGGTGTTCTTGTGTCGAGTAATCCTTGAGACAAAACATTTAGAGTCGAGACCAATTGCAAAGTACGCCAAAGGCTTTGAGCACCACTGTCTGAGAGTAACTAAAAAAAATAACAACAATAATAATAGTTACAACTTAAAGAGAGTTCCCCAGTTAAGTGCTTGTGGTGTTTTTGTGTCAATTAAAGCTTGAGACAAAATATTTAAAGTCACGGCTAGGCTCAAGGTACAAAGCACCAGAAAAAAGAATTGCTGTGTTCAAGGATTAAATTGAGTTACAAAAGATCAAAGAATTCATAATTTGACATTTTTTAAAGGATAAGAATAATAACACATGAGAAAAGATGTTACTTCGTGACTATTGCCAAAATCACCAAGTATGATTCATTTATAGAGCTGAACACATTTGTTGTAAGACATTTTTGAAGACATTTGTTGTATTCAATCATCTAAAAAAAAAGATTTGAAGATGGCATATTCTCTAACGCAAGCAGCTTCAATGCAAGAATACTATGTCAAAATTTACTCCAACTCCCTAAGGAAGTTGACGTTATCCATAAAAACCTATAAATTAGAATCAAGACAGGCAAACAAAGTTAGTTAGAAATGCATAATTTCCAGAAATGCTGCTGAAAAAGTCTCTGTTGAGTTTGGAAAACTTAAAATATGATGATGGTCAAACATTATTAAAAATATTAATTATAAAGTTATGAATTTGATTTTTGATTCTTATTGGTTGATTAATAATTTTGTTAATGTGCAGATTTTTGTTATTGAGCTAAAAGTTACACAAGCCCAATGTGATAAGGGTATACTCAGCCTTTGTACAAAAAAAAAAAGAATTCTAAGAATTGTGGCTGAATTATTTTTGCAAATGTTACTTGAGCCAAGTATCATGTGAGTAGTCCAAATTAATTTTTTGTTATGAGACCAACAAGCCTTGGTTCGAAATTGAAAGAAGAAAGAAAGTAGTGGAGCATGCTTCCCACAATTATCTTTCTCTATGGGTTATGGAATTCAAAGTCTCATTAAATTAAATGAATGCATTGGTAACAGGAAAGAGAAAATTCAAATTCATTTGATGGCTATCAATGCTCCACACGTTACTATGCATAGGGGAATGAAAGTGGGATTTAATTTTTAATTCCATTCATTACATCCAAAGCTTTTTCCTCTCTTCTCTCTCTTCTCTCTCTTTGCATTCGGTCATGTCATACAGAAAGGAAGAAAGAAGAAGTTATCAGAAAAGCAGTGAAGCTATGAAGGAGGAAAGAGGCTAGGATGATGATGGCCTTGAGAAAAGAAGATCTAAAGCATGGCTGTGGCAAGATTGTTCCCACTAAAGGCAAGGTGTGAAGAAGAAACTTCAAGATCTTCATACCAAAAGTAGAAGTAATCGGCTCGGCCAGAGAAGATCTCTCTGGTGAAGCTCGTTTCCGCTTTTGTTCATCAAAGACAGAAGGTAGCTACTGCAACTACATGGAGGAAGAAGCAAAAATGGAACAGATGGAGCTGTCAAGGATCAAGAGTTCATCAAGGGTCAGAATTCTTTCTTGAGGACAAAGTCAAGATGGGAGGCTCAGATTGATGAAGCTTGATGAGAAGGGATGAGAGAGAGATACATGCATATTGATTTACTTTCGGTTTCCCTCTCTCTTCTCTCTGTCCGAACCAGCCTTATGTGATGGAGAAGATGTTGGTGGCTTGGTTGAACCAGTTTTAACATTGGAAGCTTCCCCTTCTATAATAAGGGTGAACGGCCAAGGGTTGAAGCAAGGAGAGAAAGCACAGAGTTCTCATAGCTACTCTAAGCTAACAGAGTTCTTCTCCTTCAATAAGTTTTATTTTGTATTCTTTTCTGTAGTTTTGTCTGTCTGAGTCTCATGGTGAAAAAGGCAAACAGAGTGAGGTTTGTAAGAAAAAGCAGTGAGAGAAAAAAGGCAGAGAGTGAAAAATTAAAGAAAAAATCATAGATGTCTAAGAGTTCTTTTGTACATCTGTGTTGTGTTTCATGATCCTGTGGGGATTTTTGTAAGGTCCCACATCGGTTGGGGAGAGGAACAAACATGCCTTATAAGGGTGTGGATACCTCTCCCTAGCATGACGCGTTTTGACGAGTGAGTGTGGGGGGCTTCGGCTAACATCCCTATCGTCAAAGGAAAAATCGTGAGGTCTTGTGTGCCAAAGCGGACAATATCGTGCTAGCGGGTGGTCTGGGCTGTTACAATTCCCTTGCAAGTTGGGTTAGCACTTTGCAGTTGAAAGCTTGGTAGGTGACCAAGTCAAGTTCAGTTTTGGGAATAGATTCTGAACTTGTCCCGGATAGGAATGGATAGTTCCTAGAGAAGAATTGGTGTATGTAATTAGTTGATTATAGTGAAATTCCGTCACTATTGTGATGGAGACTGGATGTAGGCTGCATTGCACTTCGCAACTGAACCAGGATACTTCTGAGTGTGATTCTCTCTTTCTCTTCTACTCTATTTCTGATTCTGTTGCATAGGAGACAAAATTGAAAAATATCTCTTAACCGGTTACGAGACAAAATGAAAATGTCTCTTGACTAGTTACAAGACACAAACAGAAATATCTCCTAAAGTTCTTTGACAAGGCAGCAATTTACACATAGTAAAAAGTGGCTAAGATTCAACCCCCTTCTCTTAGCCATTGATTACCATCAGTCTCCAAACAAAGAACCATACCATTTTCCAACCAGAAATACATAAGATCACCCACTCGAAGCATTACTTAGCACAAAGGTTCATGAGAGAGAACCCTTTCCAGAAGGTCAAATTTATAACCATCAGGATCTTCAATGAATGCAATTATGGAGCATCCTCCTTCGGCAGGACCGGGCTCTCTAATTATTTTTCCATCCTTATTATCTCTTACAATGTTCACTATGCTTGAAATCTAGTAACAAATGAGATGACGTCATCCTATAGATTGACCAAAAGACAATAGAGAGGATAATCATCTTATTAATCAGAACAATCTCCATTTCCAAGAGAATACAAATTGGGAGGACGAAGATGTTTATAAAAATCACAGCACATGGTAGTTGACACAAAATTTAGGCAAACTTACATCACCAAAAGAAACACCAAAATGGCCAAATCCATTTCCAATGTCATACTCATTAATCCCATAATCTGAAACAGAGTTGCATTGGAGCAAGCTCCTAGTGATTTTGGATTGCACAATAAGGATGTTGTCTCAACTATCCCGGTACCACAACAGCCTTTCCTTGCCTCTGCAAAACCTATGTTGGACATTTTAAATCAGACAGGTTAATTACAAGATTAGACAACATGACTTTTCAGCAAGACATGAATGCCATGTATGAGATTATTGTATTCCAGTCTTACCAAATTTTGAAGGGAATTGAACAAGGTCATAGAGAGGCTTGTAAATATCAAAGATCAGGAAGTTGCTTTTGGAGATTTTTTGTAGCTGAGTTGATTTTCTTGTTAAATCCTTGGGCATCATTGTTGATTCTCGAGACACAACTGTTCTCATGGAATCCGAACAAGGTTCTTGCAGCAAGTAGGCAACCCACCCTATTGAAGGAGGAAGATGGAAGTTGGTTATAGGCTATTAAATATGAACACTTATATGTAAACCACACTTTGATGATGTTTTTTTTACGTGAGGCCATTTGTTCTTGTTAGCTTTTCATTATGACTTTGCCTTCTCTTACACTCATATATCAACATTATGAGTTCTTGTTAGTTCATACCTTAAAAGGAACATCTGAATCACCCAAACAAAGACCAGAAAGTAACCAACAACGCAAAAAGAACCATCCACTCTTGGTCGAGTCAAAACAAAACAACCAAAACCGTACATGATAAACAAGAGTCCAGTATATCTAATAAAAAGTTTTCATTATAAAATCCAAAAACTTTTCATTATAACAAAATATAAATTTTAGCAATCGTTAAACAGAGTCCGATATACCTAGCTACCTAAAAATGTTCTTGATAGTATTATATACTATACATACTTCGTCATATAATAATGGGTTAATCTATGGTATAGATTCAAATTGATATAGATTTACAGATTTTCTGCCTGAATGAGCATGAGGTTGACACGTTGCTATGTTGTTGCAGGGCTTGTCTCCTGGTTGATGGCAGGGGTTGGCTGAGCCGTTAGCAATTTTTTTTTGGTTGGGTATCTGTTGGTGGACTGTTTGAGTTGGGCTTTGGCAAACAAAAAAATTGGGTATCTAACAATGAAGGGTTTATTTTTTTTTTCCTTTGTGAATGGGAGGAGGAAAACAGAAACGCATATCCTGATGCATCCATGGAGGGCGAAGCACTAAGGAAGACATTATCCCCAAAAATGAAACCCTAGGTTTGAGGGACATGGATACAGCCACTGAAGGTCCCGCAGCGGTGGAGGTTCAGGGCTGGAAACCAGTTACTATAGGGTTCGTCTCGTATCCGGTGTTGGCTACGTGTGGCCGTAGACGCTTCCGCTACCGAATTGATCGTAAGTTACTACTGTTGGAGTTCGATCATCGTCGAAGGTATGAAATCGGTTGTTTTCGCTATGTTGGATTATACTGTATTCACAAGCTTCTCTTATTAGACACACGTCAAAGGGACTGTCACACTATACCCTTTCGTTTCACTTGTCTCTAGGGGCTGTGTCAATCAACCACAGGGTGTATTTCCTATGGTTCAACCCCGCAACATTAGCAATTTTAGATTATGGTCGCCGATGAGTATTGAAGTTTTTCATCATGCACCCATCGTTTATTTCATACCAAAGTTTGAAAATTTTATGTGATTGGGGGGTGAAAATGAATCATGTGGATTTGAGTGTTAATTCAATTCTGTAGGCATGTATTATTTTCTGGTTTTTTTTTTTTTTTTGAAAAATTGTTCAAGGACAAACGTAGGAGGTAATGGCTATAAGGACGTGGGGTGAAATTAACGAAAAATTGGTGCCTGTGCGGAGAAGTTTGTATTTTTTATGTAACTGATCATTGCCATTGGCCGTTGCCTGTTGGAATCATTTCTTTCTCTTGAAAGGTGCTGTTTGGTCTTCTCTAAATGTTAGGAATGTTTCGGTGCTTTGGGCGAAGGTGGAAACCTTTTTTGGGGGTCAAATATTGCTTCTTATATTCTAGTAAACTTGGAAAAAGGGGTGCAGGGTATTTTGCTATTTGAAGATGCCCTATGAGACCTGGTTTCACGTGAGTCATGCCTCAAATTTGTCATCAATGAACCTCGATCTAGAACTTTGTAATTGTTTATGATGAACAAGGTAGTTGATAAACCACTATTTTATGGTTTATATTGTATTTAATTGTGTGGTTTTATCATGATCTTCACCCACTTATTCATTAAATAAGCATGCATTTATAATTCCTTCCTAAGAATGCTTTATGGTTGAAAACTTGCTTCCTAGAGACTTTTAATTATGTATTTTAATTCTCTTTTATTCCATTCGATACCGTGATCTGTGTGTTAAGTGTTTCAGGCTTTATAGGGCATGAATGAGTTGGAGATTGGAAGGGAAGCTTGCAAAATTTGGAAGGAACACAAGAAATTAAGGAGATGACCAGCGAGAAGTGACGCGGCCGCATGGCTCACGCGACCGCGCGAAAGAGAGGAAATCGCAGTGACGCAGCCGCATGGCTCACGCGACCGCGTGAATTGGAATAACACGAGTGACGCGGAGGCGTGAACGACGCGCCCGCGTGGCAAAGCAAAACGCTGAATGATGCGTCCGCATGAATGACGCGATCGCGTGATGTGCGCGATCTGCATAATCTGCAGAATTCGCTGGGGGCGATTTTGGGCTCTGCTTTGACCCAGTTTTCGGCCCAGAAAAGCAGACTAGAGCCAGAGAACATGCAGAAACCAAAACAACATTCATTCTACACAATTTTTAGTTTTTAGATCTAGTTTCACTCTTCCTCTAGGTTTTCTCTCTACACATTCATAGTTCTTAGGATTTTATTTTCTATTGCTTTTTGCATTGGGATATTGAGAAGAGTTATTACCTCATCAAGACTTCGTCATTCTAGTTTGTTTCTTTACTTGGCTTTACTTTTCCATGTCCTTTAATTTACTCAAACTTTACCATTGGATTATTTTAGAATTTATTAATATAAGAATTACCTTTATTTCTAGTTGATTCCTTTAAGCCTTATTTATCATGTCTTTCTTTAATTCTCTTTTCTATGTTATGAATTCCACATTTACAATGAGCGAGTAGTTCCCTAACTTGATGGGGAGTTGATTGAAGGGAACCCTTGAGTTGGAATGCTCAAATGAGAAATTGTAATTGGGTTTATTGTTGGATTGCCCTCTAGTCGCTGACTCCAATCCCTTTTAATTGAGTGGATTGGGACTTGTGAATAGAAATCGCATTCCAACTTGTTTGACTTTCCCTTACCGAGTAAGGGATAACTAAACAGAACAACCTTCAATTATCAATTAATCTTGAGAGTACTGCAACAAGAATAGGGCTTCCAACTAATCTACTCCCAGTCAAGGCTTTTATTTAAATTATTTAATTTTCCCAATTTAATTTCCTGTTTACCCAACTCAACTCTTTTGAAAACATCTGATTAATAAAATAGCACACTTTTCTGCAACTCGTTGGGAGACGACCTGGGATTCATACTCCCAGTATTTTAATTTTAATTCTTGTGACAACCTTCTAAATTGATAAGCGGATCTCTGGTTGGTTAAGAACTATACTTGCAACGCACAACTTATACTAATTCTTAATTAGCCAATTTCTGCCACGTCAATTTTTGGCGCCGTTGCTGGGGAGTTGCAATAGAGTGCTAAAGTTATTAATTGGAATTTATTTATTTGCATTTTATTTTATCTTTATACTATGAGCTGCTTGTTTCTTTCATTAGATGACGCGTTCACTTCCTGATCCAAGCTTGCCAGTATTCGATCCTGAGATTGAAAGAACTATTTCACGAATAAGGCAAGCTCGGCGTCGGTTAGTCCTCTCTGAGGGCAGATCTGAAACGTCATTTGAGGAAGAAACCAGCCCTCGTTCTACTGATTCGGTTGATTCACGTGAAGGTGACATGGCAGCACCTAGGAGAGTTACTATCCAGGAGGCTGGAGCCCCTGAATTTACAATGTAACCGTTTCAAGTGCATCACCCAGCGGTGGCTACAGACTTTGAAATAAAGACTGCCCTGCTAAATTTGATACCCAAGTTTCATGGCTTACCTGCTCAAGAGCCTATCAAGCACCTGAGAGACTTTCAAGCAGCCTGTTCTACTGTCAGGCGTGATGGTGCAGATGAAACTTCAATTTTGTTGAAAGCCTTCCCGTTTTCTCTTGAGGAAAAGGCGAGAGAGTGGTACTACACTCAACCCGCAGCAACTGTATCCAACTGGGATACACTGAGAAGAGAATTCTTGGAAAAGTTCTTTCCAGCTGAAGTTACTGATAACCTGAGGAAAGACATTTCCATGATTGTTCAGGACGAATCCGAGACTCTCTATGAATACTAGGAGCACTTCAATAATCTTCTGGAAGTATGCCCCTATCATATGATTGACAAGATAGTGTTACTCGGTTACGTCACACAGGGCATGAGATCCCAAGATAAGACCACATTGGAAGGTGCTAGCAATGGGTCTATGAAAAAGTACAAGACCACTAATGAGGCATGGCGATTGATCAGTGACTTAGCTGAGTCTACTCGGAATCACAGGCAGAAATAAGGCCGTTCAAAAGCCGTTGCAGAAGTATCCTCTAGCAGAGAGACTGCTGCTCTAACTCAGAGTATCTGTGAAATGACCAACTTGCTGAAGCAGATGCAATTGAACCAACAACAAGTTCAGCAAGCTCAACCTTCTCCACTACAACAGAGTTAACAGTTAGTCCCACAGAGAGTTTGCGGAATCTGTGCTGATTATAGCCATTATACTGATGAATGCCCGCAGCTCCAGCAGGAAGACAACACCGTGGCAGCCACTCATAACTTCTATGACCGCCCCAACCAAGGGTACAATCAAGGTGGCAATTATAATCATGGATGGCAGGACAATTCTAACCAGAATTGGAGGGACAACAACAACAGAGGAGGCAGAGACAATCAGGGAAATCAGAGGTGGAATAATAACAACAACAGGCAACAGAACCAGTAGCAGCCTTACAGAGCACCTCACCTGAGACAATCCCAAGGACCACAGAATATCCAACAGCAGACCTCTCAAATTACCTATCCTTCTTCATCTGCTAATGATGACTTATTATAATCTATTGATCGGAGGCAACAGACCATGGAAAATAACATTAATGCCACTCTATATGGTCTGAACGCTACTTTACAAGCTCTTGTCTCACAGATTGGATCAATGAATAACTCTAATAACCAACCTTTGAGCTCCAGTAGAATTTCCTCTCAACCATTACCCAATCCAAAGGGTGGCATTAATGCCATCACCCTAAGGTCCGGAACCACACTGCAGGAGAGGAACCAGGAGGAGCCAAGCCCACCAGAACACGCCTCAGCTGAAGAGGTAGTGGACATAGAAGATGTTGAAGAGGAAGAGGACATACAGGACATAGCTGAAAAAGAAGAAGTTCAACCACAGGAGGAAGCACCACAGGGCACAGATACTACAGAAGACACCACTCCCATTCCATTTCCATAACTTGCAAGGAAGCCCAAGAGGCAGCTGGAACATGATCCCAAAATGGTAGAGATATTCAAAAAGGTTGAGGTAACTATTCCTCTTTTTGATGTTATTCAACAGGTACCTAAATATGCAAAGTTTCTGAAAGATTTATGTATACATAAAGACAAAATTAATGAATTAGAAACTATTCCTTTAGGTAGTTCCATATCTGCTTTAATGGGTGGTTTACCTGAAAAATGTAGTGACCCAGGTCCTTGTATGGTTAATTGTACTATTGGTGGTGTGATAATTTCTGATTGCATGTGTGATTTAGGAGCATGTGTGAGTATAATGCCTTTGTCTATATATGATATTTGAGGCTCCCTCCCTTAAAAAGGTCGACAGCTCATTTTGTGTTAGCAGATAAAAGCATTATTACAGTGGCTGGAGTTGCTGAAGATGTATTAGTGGGTATTAAGGGGCTCACGTTTTCCACTGATTTTTATATCCTGGAGATGCCCCAAAATGACTCAGAGAAGCCGTCATCAATCCTACTTGGAAGACCATTCCTGAAGACATCAAAGTTCAAATTGGATGCTTTTTCAGAAACATACTCTTTTGAAATAGATGGCCAAGCAGTAATCTTCAATCTGAATGGAGTTATGAAGCATCCTCCGGAGGATCATTCTATCCTCTAGTGTGACATTATAGATGAAACCGTGGCTGAAGTTCACCAGGAGGAATTTGAAGATAGGTACATAGGACAGGGTCCAAGTGTAGGGACATTCTCAGAGGACAATGACAGTGCTTTACCATTGTTGCCAACTCCAGACAACCCAGAGCCTGACCATGAGCAGAAGTTAGAATTGAAACCCCTTCCTCCACACCTCAAATATGCTTACCTTGAGGACAAGCAAAAGTGTCCAGTTATCATTGCAAGGAAACTCACTTCTCAACAAGAAGAGCAGTTACTTAGTGTGCTGAGGAGGCATAAGAAGGCAATTGGGTGGAGTTTGGCGGATATAGTAGGCATCAACCCTCAAGTATGTGAGCACAGAATATTTTTAGAAGAGGGAGCAAGACCCGTCCGTCAACCTCAGAGAAGACTGAACCCCACTATCTTAGAGGTTGTCAAGAAGGAAGTGACCAGACTATTGGAGGCAGACATCATCTATCCCATCTCAGACAGTGAATGGGTGAGCCCAGTACAAGTGGTGCCCAAGAAGTCTGGCGTCACTACAGTGAAGAATGAGCATGGAGAGCTCATAGCAACCAGAGTACAGAACGCTTGGAGGGTCTGTATTAATTACAGGCGTCTCAACCAAGCCACCCGTAAGGATCACTATCCTCTTCCATTCATTGATCAAATGCTGGATCGCCTGTCAGGTAAATCACATTATTGTTTCTTAGATGGTTACATAGGTTATTTCCAGATTCATATAGCTCCTGCGGATCAGGAAAAGACCACTTTTACATGTCCTTTTGGGACTTATGCCTACAAGAGAATGCCCTTTGGCTTGTGCAATGCACCATCTACTTTCCAAAGGTTCATGATGAGTCTTTTCTCTGATCATATTGAGGACTGTATGGAAGTTTTTATGGATGATTTTAGTGTTTATGGCGATTCTTTTAGCCTTTGCTTAGATGGATTATCTAGAGTATTAGATAGATGTGTCAGTACAAACCTTGTATTAAATTTTGAAAAATGTCACTTTATGGTAAAAACAAGGCATTGTACTAGGACATGTTGTGTCTAATACTGGCATTGCTGTAGATCCAGCAAAGGTGAATGTTATTTCTAGTTTACCTTACCCCTCTTCTGTGAGGGAAGTCCGTTCGTTCCTTGGCCATGCAGGTTTTTACAGGAGATTCATTAAGGACTTCAGTAAGGTAGAACTTCCCTTATCCAGACTACTGCAGAAGGATATTGAGTTCGAGTTCAGTGAGAATTGCAAACAAGCGTTTGATAAGCTGAAGACCGCCCTGACTCAAGCCCCAATTGTGAGAGGACCAGATTGGAGCCAACCATTTGAAATAATGTGCGACGCCTCCAACCATGCAGTAGGAGCAGCACTGGCTCAGCGTGAAGGTAAGGATCCTTTTGTTATTGCTTATGCGTCTAAAACTTTAGATGCTTCTCAGTCCAATTACACTACTACTGAGAAAGAGCTTCTTGCTATTGTTTTTGCTCTGGATAAATTCCGAGCCTACTTACTTGGTACGAAGGTAGTAGTGTACTCAGACCACGCAGCTCTAAAGTATCTATTATCTAAAAAGGAATCTAAACCAAGGCTCATACGTTGGATACTGCTATTACAAGAATTTGATTCAGAAATTAAGGATAGGAGTGGTAACCAGAATTTAGTGGCAGACCACTTGAGTCGCCTTGAGCACATTACAGATGACCCCACTCCTATAGCTGATAATTTTCCATTTGATAACCTGCAAGCAGTATCTGAAGTAGTCCCTTGGTATGCACCTGTAGCTAATTATCTAGTTAGCCGCACCTTTCCTCCAAACTTTTCTAAGCATCAGAGAGACAAGCTGAAAAGCGAGTCTAAATATTATATATGGGATGACCCATATTTATGGAGATGTGGCGCTGACCAGGTAATTAGACGATGTGTGCCTCAATCAGAATTCCAGTCCATCTTAGAGGCCTGTCACTCATCTGAGAGTGGAGGACATTTTGGCCCTCAAAGAACAGCTAGAAAAATCCTAGACTGTGGATTCTGGTGGCCTACTCTTTTTAGAGACGCTGCTAAATTTTGTAGATCTTGTTTCCCATGTCAAAAATTTGGTAATATATCCAGGAGGGATGAGATGCCTCAACAAATTATACTTTTCTGTGAAATTTTTTATGTTTGGGGCATTGACTTCATGGGTCCATTTCCAAATTCTAATGGTTATTTTTATATATTGTTAGCTGTGGATTACGTTTCCAAATGGGTGGAAGCAATTCCTACCCGCACTGATGATGCTAAAACTATTGTTTCCTTTGTGAGAAACCACATTATTTGTCGCTTTGGATCACCACGAGCAATCGTGAGCAATCAAGGCACCCATTTTTGTAACAAGAGACTAATAGGATTAATGAAGAAGCATGTGATAATTCATAAGGTTGCAACAGCATACCATCCTCAGACTAATGGGCAAGCTGAGGTGTCAAACAGAGAGATAAAGCGCATCTTGCAAAAGATAGTCAAACCTCATAGAAGAGACTGGAGCACCAGGCTACAAGATGCACTCTGGGCATACAGAACAGCATACAAAACACCCATCGGGATGAGTCCTTTCCGTTTGGTATATGGAAAAGCTTGTCATCTCCCTGTTGAAGTAGAGCACAAAGCCTTTTGGGCAGTAAAGGAGTGCAACATGGGAATTGAAAAAGCCGGAGCTGAAAGGAAATTGCAACTGCAAGAACTGGAAAGCCTTCGCCTAGAAGCTTATGAGAACTCAAGACTATACAAGGAGAAGATGAAGGCTGTACATGATCAGCACATCAAGAGAAAAGAGTTCCAACCTGGGGACTTAGTCCTCCTTTACAAATCTCGACTGAGGCTCATGCCAGGCAAGTTGAGATCAAGATGGGAAGGTCCATACAGAGTAGCGAAGGCCGAACCATACGGAGTTTATCACCTAAGCCATCCTTCAAGCTCTGAACTTATCAAAGTTAATGGATATCGTTTAAAATTGTACCATGGCGAGCAGCTGAAGAAAAACAAGGAGCTCGAGATCTTCCTCTTGGAAGATCCCCACATAGCTGAGGCCTGAGCTAGTGGAGCGTCCAACTTGCGAACGTTAAAGCAAAGTGCTAAGTGGGAGACAACCCACCATGGTATGATCGTTCTTTTCTTTATTCTTAATTTTCCTATTCAATAACTCTTCTCTTTATTAGTACATTCCGTGCATCTGCATTTACATATTTTTATTTCAAAAAAAAAAAAAATTTACGCGACGCGACCGCCTCATTGACGCGTCCGCGTCACAAGGAGATGGGAGACAATAATAATATGAACAGAGAGTTACGCAGGAGCAGGGCTAGAGGCGTGCCAATGGCACAAATCACCCCACGCGACCGCGTGACCCACGCGGCCGCGTGCTCTGGATTTCGACGTAAAAAGGGTGCACGACCAAGAGTTGTGCTAGAGTGGTGCCGGATTCGTGCTGAACGCACAATCCTTTCCACGCGGCCGCATGACCGACGCGACCGCGTCATATCCTCATCATGGCCACTCACGCGATCGCATGCCCCACGCGATCGAGTCATCCAATATTTTGGCAATTACTGATTCTGAACAGAGAGTTGTGCGAGTGCGAGGCTACCCTCGCGCCAGTAGCATGGAACGGATCACGCGACCGCGTCAATCAGTATCAGCGCAAGTCGCGCGACCGCGTGCCCCACGCGATCGCGTCGCTTGCGCCACACAACTTCCCTGATTTGCCAATTATCTTATCTTTCTTCCCCCCTCCCCCCCCCAAATCCTATTTTCTCTTTTCCCCCCTTCTTTCTTCTTTCTTCCTTCTTCTTTCTTTCTCACTTTCTATACACTCTCTCTCTCTCACCCCCATTAACAAGGTTTTTCTTTTTCTTTTTCTCTCCTTACTTTTCTATTATTCATCTTATTTTTATATGTTATCTTCTTTTCTTTTCTTTTTACTTTCATTTTTCATATTTTCTTTTTCTTTCTTTTTCCTTTTTACTTGGTGTTAGAAATTTATTTGAGTTATTATTTCTCATTATATGCTTGTGGATTGTTCTAAATTTGTTTGGCAATTATATATTACTTTTTAAAGGGTTGCTTGCATGTTCAATTTAACACTTTCCATACATTATTTCACCATGCATGCTATGTGTTTGTGAAAATGCCAATATGGCATTATGCACTTTTCTACGTTATTCTATTCTACTATTAAATGCCCGCTTTTCACAAATTTCCTTTACTATTGTATTAATTGAATTTAATTGTCAATACAAACGTGATGGTAGTTTGTTACGAGTGACAAAAAATTTGACTAATTAAATGCTTGATCTATGCTACTCATGCCTTTGCCTGCATGCCAATAAACCCCTTGCATTTATTTGTCCTCAACTACACTTGCTATTTTTCCATTGATGAACTTTTCACATGTAGTCATGACCATGTGTTAACATCATTTACCTTTTAATGTGCATTTATAACCTTTCTTCTCCGTTCTCTTCCTTGCTCTATCTTTTTGAATTTAATTTACTTTCTCTTCCCTTTTTCAGAATGGCCACCAAAAAGGGGCAAAGAGAAAGCTACTCCCAAACCAACAGCAAGGAGAGGAACAAAGAGAGCATTAGTGGCAGAACCCTCTTCCACTGCAGTAAAGCCCTCAACAAAGAAAATTAAGAGGATCATAAAGGTTGATGATAAGGAAAAAGCCTTCCCAACAAAGGACGCTGCGCGATTCCCCAATCGCTACTGTGAGCAGATGTTCCCCATCCTGGCTGAAAGGAGCTACAACAACGAATACCTTTTCCTCCTCCCGCCCAATATTGCTACCTTTGTTGAGCCACAAATTGCACAAAGACAATGGGGTTTCCTACAGAGACAGCCGAGGCAGGTCAATCTTTCTTGGGTAGTCGAGTTCTACTCCAACTTCCACCTGCCAACCCTGCAATCTGTCTTTGTACGTTAGAGGCAAGTCCCCATTACAGAAGAGGCCATTCAAAGAGCTCTAGGTCTTCCCCCTATTCCAGAAGGATTGGACGCCTTTCAAGAAGCCGCACTCAAGCGCCAGATGTACCAATTTGACTGGGACACCGTTCTCAGAGTTATCACACTACCTGGTAGCCGTTGGATCTACGGATACCATCGTACCCGCCCTAAGGGTATATCGGCTTCAGCACTTACCTTGGAGGCTCGCGTATGGGCACAGATCATGTCCCATTACGTCTTTCCGAGCACTCACGAGTCCTCCTTCACTGCAGACATGGTCGTTCTACTATGGTGCATCCTTACAGACCAGCCTCTAAACCTACCAAGACACATCCGGAATGCCATGGGACACGTACAAATTGTGGGCAACTTACCTTTTCCCGCCTTGGTCTCAGATCTTGTCTCAGCCGCCGGAGTCTCCTACAGAGCTGGGGACACCAAAGCCATGCTTCCCCGGGATGATCAGTATGTCCCTAACGGGAAATACATAAGACTTTCAACAACCACTACAAGCCATCCTACTGAACTGGTTGAAGATATTCCTTCTTCAACACCACAAGCACCTATAATAGACCAACTGCTCCGTCAGATACTCGAAAGGTTGGATCGACAGGAATACAAAGCAAAGATAAGAGAGCGCTATAACAAGCGCCGATTCACATACCTCAAGGAGCTGATTATGGGAAAATTCAAGGACTCAGACACCCCAGACTCCACTTCCTTTACCAGCACGGATAGCTATGATGGTCCCGACTGTGGAGATACTGCTACCAGCCCACCTTTGTTCCTGACAGATGGCACCGAGGACGGTGCAAAGCCTTAAGTGTGGGGAGGTCGGTCAGTACCTGACTTTTGGAGGTAATTTCTCTTCCCTAAACACCAATAAATTAGGATATTTAGTTAGATTTTCTTTTATAGAATAGGATAAATTGGATAGTGATAGATTAGTTGCATGCATGTTCTACTTGATTGAAAAGACAATAAGTTTCTTCTAAGACTCTATCTTTGGAACAAAATTTCACTAATTTTAATTAAAACTTTTATGTTAAATTTGCTTGAAGTTGTATTTGGAACATGATTTTTGAGCTAAAAGAACACACAACTTGTGAGATTTGAGCCTTTATGCATGGTTACATTATTTAACCATAATTATTTTATTCTTGTGTGTTTACTTCTCTATGATTGTAATTTATATTTTGTTCCATCCTATATGTCCAATGTTTATTATATTTATATGTTTGCATATGATTGAGGCCATTAATTGTTTAGCTCACTTATCCAAATTAAGCCTACCCTTTCAATTACTTTTGTTAGCCACTTTGAGCCTTTAAATCCCATTTGTTCTATATTCTACCACACCACTAGCCTTA
This sequence comes from Arachis hypogaea, assembly GCF_003086295.3. Lineage (NCBI taxonomy): Eukaryota > Viridiplantae > Streptophyta > Magnoliopsida > Fabales > Fabaceae > Arachis > Arachis hypogaea. The sequence goes on from NC_092050.1 coordinate 149,020,696, forward strand.
AGCGGAAAAATAATTATATACCCCAAACTGAATTTTTGGTTAGCTTAAGATAGAATTGTATGTGTGCTAATTAAGTATGGGAAATCGTGGGAACAAAAGATAATAAGGGAATGTGTCATGCTAATATAATGGGAATTTGGATACCTACTCATGTGAAACTATAAGAATTAAAAATCTATGTGCATTGATAAGCTATGTTTATCTTTATGTTTATGCAAAAAAAAAAAAAACCAAAAATATTCAATAAATAAATAAGGGGACAAAATTACCCCAATGTTAAGTTAAAGAATTCCAAAAATCAATGCATGTATGATACAATTAAAATAGATAGTTGATACATGAGTATGGAATGTGAAGGAAAATTCTGGGTAGCTAGGTATGAATTCTAAAGTTATATAGAACATATATAGGTTATGTTACGGCTTGGGTTAATTAAAGATTCAGTTTATAAGCTTACTTAACCATATATGTATCCTTACCCTTACCCTGGCCCTATTACAACCTTGAAAAGACCTCATGATGTTTGCATTGGTATATTAAATGTTGTTGATTGATTTGGAGAAGAACAAAAATTAGAGAGCATGATTAGAGAAGGATAGAATGATTGCCCTATACACTAGAGAGATTAGAGCGTACATACATTATCTGTGAGGGTTCAATGCTTAAAATTCTATGTTCCCTGCTTTCATGAGCTATCTTCTTGCATTTTTATCTGTCTTTGCTGTATGAGAATTGAATTAGCGGAATTTGATTTGTAATTGTTTTGAAGAGCTTATTTACTTTTGATCAAGTGGACAAGAATCATATAGTTGCATTCACATATATAGGTTGCATTGCATTGCATGAGTTTTACGTGTTCTTACTCATTTATTTTATCTCCTTCAACTAAGCATGAGGACATGCTAATGTTTAAGTGTGGGGAGGTTGATAAACCACTATTTTATGGTTTATATTGTGTTTAATTGTGTGATTTTATCATGATCTTCACCCACTTATTCATTAAATAAGCATGAATTTATAATTCCTTCCTAAGAATGCTTTATGGTTGAAAACTTGCTTCCTAGAGACTTTTAATTATGTATTTTAATTCTCTTTTATTTCATTCGATGCCGTGATCTGTGTGTTAAGTGTTTCAGGCTTTATAGGGCATGAATGAGTTGGAGATTGGAAAGGAAGCTTGCAAAATTTGGAAGGAACACAAGAAATTAAGGAGATGACCAGCGAGAAGTGACGCGGCCGCATGGCTCATGCGACCGTGCGAAAGAGAGGAAATTGCAGTGACGCGGCCGCATGGCTCACGCGACCGCGCGGATTGGAATAACACGAGTGACGCGGAGGCGTGGACGACGCGCCCGCGTGGCAAAGCAAAACGCCGAATGACGCGTCTGCATGAATGACGCGATCGCGTGACGTGCGCGATCTGCATAATCTGCAGAATTCGCTGGGAGCGATTTTGGGCTCTGCTTTGACCCAGTTTTCGGCCCAGAAAAGCAGACTAGAGCCAGAGAACTTGCAGAAACCAAAACAACATTCATTCTACACAATTTTTAGTTTTTAGATCTAGTTTCACTCCTCCTCTAGGTTTTCTCTCTACACATTCATAGTTCTTAGGATTTTATTTTCTTTTGCTTTTTGCATTGGGATATTGAGAAGAGTTATTACCTCATCAAGACTTCGTCATTCTAGTTCGTTTTCTTTACTTGGCTTTACTCTTCCATGTCCTTTAATTTACTCAAACTTTACCATTGGATTATTTTAGAATTTATTAATATAAGAATTACCTTTATTTCTAGTTGATTCATTTAAGCCTTATTTATCATGTCTTTCTTTAATTCTCTTTTCTATGTTATGAATTTCACATTTACAATGAGCGAGTAGTTCCCTAACTTGATGGGGTGTTGATTGAAGGGAACCCTTGAGTTGGAATGCTCAAAGGAGAAATTGTAATTGGGTTTATTTTTGGATTGCCCTCTAGTCGTTGACTCCAATCCCTTTTAATTGAGTGGATTGGGACTTGTGAATAGAAATCGCATTCCAACTTGTTTGACTTTCCCTTACCTAGTAAGGGATAACTAAACAGAACAACCTTCAATTATCAATTAATCTTGAGAGTACTGCAACAAGAATAGGGCTTCCAACTAATCTACTCCCAGTCAAGGCTTTTATTTAAATTACTTAATTTCTCCAATTTAATTTCCTGTTTACCCAACTCAACTCTTTTGAAAACATCTGATTAATAAAATAGCACACCTTTCTGCAACTCGTTGGGAGACGACCTGGGATTCATACTCCCAGTATTTTAATTTTAATTCTTGTGACAACCTTCTAAATTGATAAGCGGATCTCTGGTTGGTTAAGAACTATACTTGCAACGCACAACTTATACTAATTCTTAATTAGCCAATTTCCGCCATGTCAGTAGTCAGCCCTTTCAGGCCTCATATTAAACACTTTGTTGATAAAATTATGAAAAATCGGTAGAGTTTGGTTGTTTTCCGGACCCATTAGTTTTAATGAGGATTCGATGATTGCTTTGAAACTGATTTTGTATGTGGTAGCATGAGTAGCTGGGTTATCCACATCTGTGTTTGTGAAATTCGCTTGTATCTTTCTCCTTTTATGTTTAACGTTGAAGTCATCTTTCCATAGCATAGATAGTTATTGTATAGAATACATGTAGTCATTCATGGAACTAATAAGATCAACAAGGATGCTAACAAATATATAGATTATGGCTGCCATTCGTGTTCATATCGATTCTTATAATAATGTCAATTATAATAAGTTGTTGTTACTGTTCGTTATTATTTTTTGACGTTATGGAGTTTTGCTAAACTGCACAACTTAACCATTCATTCAGGAAGACAAGACAGAAAGAGAGGCAGTATTGAAGGAACACACAGAAATTGATGCTTATTCATGGTCGCCCGACACTGTTCCTGGATCGAATACTACTATACGTAAGTTTGTTTTTGTTGTGACATTCTTGATGAGTTCACCGGTTATTTAGTGTGCTTTAAATATGGAGTAGTAGTTAAGAACTGTGATTTGATATGTGTTTAACTGTGTAACAATTTGCTGGTTGTGCCTCTGTATTCGAGTTGAGATTATTTCAGCATCTTTCCCGGCTGGGACTAGGCATTGCATTAGGTCGGGTGTGCAAGGGGATGGATGATGACCATCTGTTGTTGTTAAATTCTGGCTTAGATTTTTACATATGCTTAGGGTGTGATAACTTTTTTATCAGTTGTACAATTTTCTTCACTTACGTCCGCCTTGTTTGTAGCATGTTACCGGCTAATGTTTTCCAGGTGATTGAGGCCCTGTTAATTTGAAGATGGACCTGAGCCCTCAACTCAGTGGTGGAGAGGATGACTCAGATCGGCTAAGTGAAGAAGAGTATTTCGGTGTCTCTAGTTCGAGTGGGAAGGACGACGACGACGACTCATCTGGGAATAACTCTGAGTTGGGTGAAACGGGTGACCAGGTCCACGGGAATGGAAATGGCGCAGACTTAGTCACATGTGAGGGTGATGCTCCAGGGTTTAGGTCCGCGGAGGATTTCATGGACAAAGTGTTTAATACCGAGGAAGAGGCTTATGTGGCTTACAAACAATTTGCCCGGCTAAGGGGGTTCGGTGTAAGGAAGGGTGACGTGGCTCGAGTGTCTTGGTACGGCGAGACCTTTTTTTATCACCGGCAAGGTGCAAGGCATGAGAAACACTACGATTATCAAGAATGAGTGCAGGAAGAGAAGTTGGAGAGTTGCACGGGTTGTATGGCAAAGTTGAAAATTACTTTGATGCGCAAGACTAGGTTTGGAAAGTTAGGAGGATCGACAACAGCGATAACCACCCTCTTGCTGAAACTATGTTTAGTCATCTTCTTCCTAGTCATTGTAAGCTGAGTGAGAGTGACAAGGCTTAAGTTGATAGTCTGAAGAAGTTCGGTATTGCCACATCAAAGATTATGGCTTACATGGCCGGGCAGTCAGGGGGATATGGCATGCTTCGATTTACGAAGAGGGATTTATATAACTACGTTCACAGCCAAAAACTAGCTCAAATAAACGACGGAGACACAGCAGCGATGATAAGTTATTTGGAGGGCAAGGCCAACGCCGACATGATGATGGTTGCCAGATATACCAAGACAGTGGATGATCGACTTGGTAGCCTCTTCTGGGCTGATGGGCAGATGATGGTAGATTACAAGTTGTTCGGTGACGTGCTTGCATTTGACGCAACATACCAGTCCAACAAGTACAAGAAGCCACTAGTAGTTTTCTTTGGAACAAACCACCACAAGCTAACGATGATATTCGGGTTTGCATTGCTGGAGAAAGAGGAGGTGCGTACATATAGGTGGGTTTTGTTGAACCTTCTCGATGTCATGGATAACAAGACGCCTTCCGTTGTGGTGACCGATGGGGATAAAGCTATGCGGGCAGCAATAGCCAAAGTGTTGCCTTCATCCAGGCATCGCCTATGCGCTTGGCACTTGGAAAAAAATTGTGTTGCAGGTGAAAGAACCTGAGTTTCAGAGGGTGTTCAAGAAGGCAGTTTACGCAAAGAATAACTGTGGAGGATCGCAATTCTTGCAACCCCACGAAGCAAACATACCTTGTAGAGAAGGATCACATACAATAGCATATCCCATAGAAAAAACCTTTCATTGCGACTGCTAAGTGAATCTTTTTAACCGTAAAACGAACTTAAAAATTCGGACTGCGGTAACGGTGGCTGACCAAAACTCTGTCATAAGTGAAAATATTGATAACAATTACGATTTCATAAAGTTTCGCATATGCATTCAAGGTAGAAGGCATCCCCTTCGAATTAATTTTACAGCATAGGACACATTTCATCCTGCTTGATACAGTTGAATGAGGCTAAAAACAAAATGTCATTAAACAAACTGAAAAAGAAGTGTAAAGTAGGTTACAACTAAGATTGTCATCTCAAACAGAGACTTATTTTGAAACACAGTAAATTTTGCAGATCCATTACATGTTCATCATTTCATATGCGGAGCGACAGATTGAGAATCCAATTTTACCCTATGGAAGCCTGCTGCCAATGCCTCTACACTCCCTCTGGCATACAGATCATGCATCACTAAATGGACGCCATAGCTTCTATGAGGCCAGGAAACTGCAAGTTATGGGTATTTCGACTAGTCCAACCACATCGATCAAATTACATCCTGTGGAGTTCAGAAAGAGTGTTACAAGGTTAAACTCACAATAGCTAAGTAACAGGAAAAGAAAAGGGTGGAACCATAAGGCTGGCAACCATGATAAAACGAATTTAAAGCTCGATTTTAGGTACGCACCGGTACAAACTTTCTTCCGACAACTGATCTTGCCTTACAGTTGAGGGCATATACCGGCATGATTATAAGTCACCATCAACACATGTTGTAAAGTACGAAACACCTAAATCACAATATTAGATGAAATTCAATGGTAACTAACAAGACTTGATAACATATACAGCATAAGGTTACATCCTGCGCCAACCGAGTTCCCTTTTAAACCCTTTGGCAATTGGGGATTTCATTTTACAATGGATTAATCACATATAGCCTGAAGAGGAACTGAAAAAATGGTTAACCTAGACCCTTCCCCATGACTTGCTACAAACATCTATGACCGCGTTTAGATTTCGAATTATTAACGGAATAACCACCTAACCTTTTGTTTATACCAAGAACTTATGCTGCAGCAAAGGATGGGACAAGCAAGAATTATGATGGTATTAACAACTCAACTGCATACCTATAGAAGAGGCTGTGCAGCCAATAGCTCATGACATTCGTCCTTATGCATATACCGATTGCAATGTTGTAGGAGTCCTTGATGAGCTCTCCTCTTCAAGAAAAACGCGCCGAAGGCTCCACCTAAGCATATCAAAACATCACATCAAACTAAAGGTGTAAAACGCATCAAACATGGACAGGTTTATGGTGAGGGAAATTTGAACACAAGCAGACATGTAAACGCATATATATTTCTTCGCCAATGACAAACCCCGTAGGACATGGCGTTGATGCCTTCCCATGAACCCGCTTTACAAAGGCATCGGTAGGCACTACGAATAGCACCACATTACTGACTTCTTAATGTAGCTCAGACCTCTAATAGTATGGCAAATCTTCCTAGTTAAATTCGACATCTTCTTTAACCAAACGTGCTCACCCAGCTTTGGCTTCTTCCGCCTCTTCCTCCTCCTCGTGAATTGAGTTGAAAATGTGTTAATATAGTTATTATTTTCGGTGTAAATTTCTCTTTAGCAACTAGCTGAATAACAAATTATTCAGGAGTAGCATCCGTGTAAATTTGATGCATTCCTGTTCTCCCTGCAAAACGATAAAAATTTCTCGAGAGAATACTGAATAATATTATTGACAAAATTTTTCTTGGTCACTTGCTAAACTTTAATTTATGCCTTGTAGCCGACTATAGTTTTATTTTTAAGAAACCTTGGAGACGACTTTTAAATCCGATATCGTTGGAGCTACCAATAGGGGATGGAATAAAAGTGAAAGAGAGCAAGAAAAAAGATGATAGTGTTTGGTTGAATGAAGGTTGGTACAGATCACTTGAGCTATTGGGATTAAAGCATCAGTATTTTGTGGTTTTTAACCATAACGGTGAATCCAAATTCAAATCCATGGTGATTCATCCGAGTACTTTAGAGATTGATTATTCAAGTTTGAGAAGTTTTCATAATGATCACCCCCATATGAATCGGAAAATTATTTTCCACATGGTTGTGATCGTCATAGAAACTTCTCAAACTCGAATAATCAATCTCTGAGTCAATCGAATGGATCGCAACGAATTTAAATTTGGCTTTACCGTAACACGTAAAAACTACAAAACACCCATGCTTTAACCCCAATAACTCGAGAACTCTTTACCAAACTTCATTCAAACAAACACTAACATCTTCGTTCTTGCTCTCTTTCGTGTTTATTCCATCCCCGGTTGGTAGCTCCAACGATATCAGATTTAAAAGTCCTTTCCAGTATTTATTGAAAATTTAAGTCATGCTACTTGTTGTACTCGACTACACCCACTAAATTAATCGTTAACAGGCGCCACAAGAAAAAAAAAATAAAAAAATACACTATTATTTTGTAATCTCTCGACAAAATGTTAACATCTTATTTTCAACAGGAATGAATCAAAGTCACATTCATTCCGAGTGCTTATCCCCTTTTCACTGAACCAACTAATAAATAGAATTTCACATCGAAAAAATATTCATATTCGTAATAACGGCATACACAACGCTAATTATAATAGTACGAACCGATTCAGGAGGAGTGGGCGAAGGTTATAAGGCGTCGCACATTAAAAATTTGGATCTGTAACTCCATTTTAACTTGCTCCTTGCGTCATTCTTGCTGGGGTGGAGGCGAACCATAACAGTGCAGAGGGACCAGAAAGCGAGGTGCGGCGGCATCAGTGGGGCCTGGAAAGCAAGGGACGAAAACACCTTCGATTAGATATAAGACTCACATTTATTCGGAAATCAGACTTCTTAACCTTCACCTAACACACATAAGACTCCAATTTATCCACTTATCTGCTTCTGTGTAATTCTGTTACGATTTTCACTTAGGAAAATGACCAAATGAAACTTTCATGTGTGATTTCCCCAATTTTTTGCCACATATTTAATTAGCAATACAGGTTCATACAATGGATTCAAAAAAGTATTAGATATTCACCAGTAATTTTTTCACACTTTCCTTCTGGTCAAGTTAATTAGTCAAATTAACTTCCACAGTATGTGAAAAGAATTCACCAAAACAAAGCACATTCATTATGTGAAATGAAATTTTCTGCAGAAATCCTCATGCAAGAATCATGGTAAATAAGAAACAACTGCTCCTCTAGTGCAGGTGTTGATTCCAGATTGTGAAATCCCTTCCGACAGAGATTATTGACCATATTATTGCAGGTGAAAAAGAATAACAAGTTACTTATTGGTAATTCATATTCATGTTTACAGTCAAGACCCATTGCTTTATCAAGATATTCTGAAATCCCAAAGAGACAGAGCAGTTATAAAACACTGAATATGGCTTTCATCAAGGCAATTAGATATATTAACAACCATGCTACAACAAGATACTATCATATGCACAATCTAATATAATGATTTTATAGTTTATTTGGTAATCCAACAACAATTACTATCGTATGCACAATCTAATATCTTTGAGTAAGCAAGACAACCCGATGCAAGCTTCATGGTCACTTACGTCGGCATAGATAGACATACGAACAGAGTTGTCTTTGCACGAGCAGAACAACATTGGTTACGCGACTGCTTCAGTCATCCCGTACAGTCTAAGAACAACCTATAATAGACAAAAATAAATAAAACAACATAAAAATATGAATTGGAGAAACTGATAACCTCCTTCATGACCAAAATTAAAATACCACCCTGTACAAATATTGGTGGTTAAGCTTACATGTTTTTCAATCTACGTGTATGCCACCTTCAGAAGTCCTTCGTGCAGACACGAAGGGTATTCACCGTCATCATCAATCACGGTCGCATCCACTTTACCCGAAGGTGTTTCCGGACAATGGGTGGCCTTGTCTCTTAGCCACTGCCAACCTGATTTCACAATCAATCAAACAATAAAGAGAAAGTATAGGGAGCCAATGACCTAAGCGTACAATGAAGGTTTAGAAAGTATTAGAGATATGATTATTAGTGTTACATTGTCCTGTCAGGTTACGCTTTTGGGATGAGTGGTTTCAGGACATGGTATTAGAGTTTCAGATCTGGAAGGTCAAGAGTTCGAACCTTGGTGAACCCAAAATTAGCTTTTTATAACATGAGATGTTTATTATCCCTGGTATCCAGATGGTTGGTTATTCTGCATAGTATAGGTGATGTTCAATTTATTCATAAACCAAAGATTTAGCCCATTGTGAGGAAATACAAGGAACAACCGATCGTGTGATAGGAAAGAAGGGATCAACGACACTGGGACTAATTGTGTTGAGTTAGGGTATTAGGGTTTTTCTCATTTTTAACCCGTGACCATAACCTTCTCGACTCACCCTTTGTTGCGTTTTTTATGTTCGGGTAGGCCCAAAGAATCCTACCCGAATCGACACCCAGCCAACACGGCCCAACCCCCATCTCATCGTCCTGTTACCATTAAGCCGCCGCAAAGAGCAGCCTCCTTCCATGGCTACCGCCACTCAACCATCGCAGCTCCTACCTCCAATTGATGATCAGGTCTAGAGTCAAGATTTGATTCCTTTGACCTGGCCCTAACAGGTCTCTCCACCAGCGACATCTGGGCAACAAGATCCTCCGGAGATGATGATGCGGCCTCTGCAAGTTGTGCCGCTTCCAAGACCCGGTCGAGATGCGGACGACCCGAACACGGTTACCCTGATCCTTTTCGACTCATCAGGGAAAGATAAGGACACATCTTGATTAGGTTTGTGGTGGTGTTTCTCTCACTAGACAGACCCAAACCGAGGGAGCAATAGCAGGGGTGATGATGATCAGGCAATATCTAGAACGCTTTGTTGGTGTTGGTGGTAGTGGTGTTGGATGTGGATCTTTTCTTATCTCAATGACATTCAGATGTTGTTTTTGTGGTTGTTTTCTACTTGATCTTCTTTTTGTTTGCTATGCTGTGGACCTACATAAACAAAGAAGATGACCCCCATAACAGAATGAAGAAGCCTATAACATGCATAAGCCCAACTATCTTAAACAAGTCTACCACTGAAGACCAAAACCAAAAAATGAAATCAAAGGCCCAGCCCACCTCCTAGACATTGGCTCCTCACTGGCTTATTCAATTAGCCGGATCCCCCTTCAACAACCATGCCAGACAAGCTTAAAGAGCTCTGCCAAGTCTGTTCCCTGCATCCACCATCTTGCACACTTGTCAGCGGCTCTTTGAATCTGTATGTCTAACTCTGTACCATATAACTAGCCTATAATAATTATAGTCACACTACACATCCATATAATTTTTTATCCAAGTCCATCCAAGTTGGCCCAATACCAAAAAAATCCAATACCATTAAATGAGCGTGTATACACGCGACCAGAGCACCGAAATGTTAACATATTCATTCGCACCTTAAATATGAAACAACATTCCTTCTTTAACATTGAAACCGCTATTAGAGAACTTCGAATCTCTCTCAAACTTCACTCGTGTTCTCTGCGAAAACCGCTATTGGAAAAGAATCGCGAGAAGATTTCGAAAGGAAGAAAAAAAACAAATGAAAACAAGAAAAGAGACTGCGAAAGGTATGATAAAAACTACTGTTTATTTAAAATTTTGCAATCTCGCATTTCTCTTAGTTGCATTTTAGGTTTACTGAATTGAGTTACTTCGTTAATTAATCCCACCCGAAACCAAGTCGACTCACCTGTGAATTTTTCTGTTGGATAAAGTTAAGGTAGTTTTGAACTTCTAACACTAATTAATTAACAAGAAAAATTTCTTTCAAAATCAAAATGTGCTTTTGAAATTTCTTTTAAAAAGTTTTTGTTATAAATTATTTGATAAAAATAATAGTGTAGGATGAAAGTAAAATGAGTTAAGTTGAGCGAGGTAAGTTATCTCACGAATATTAAATTCGACTCACTAAAAGTTCATGAGTCAGCTTTAGCTCACGAGTTAGTTTAAATAATTTGAATATATATAAATAAATAAATTATCACTTATGTAAAATTCTATCAATTATATATGTGCTTGTATGTAAAATTATATATCATTATTATAAATTAAAAATGTAAAATATAAAATATATAATAAATGTATTAATATAAATAACTATAATAAGTAATATATAGTTATAACTTTGTATATAATCGAGTTAGCTTATGTGTTAATGAGCTGAACTTATTCAAATTTAAATTTAAGTTTGACTCGTACGCCCAAAAACTTAACTTATCGAGCTGTTAACGAGTTTAGTTCGAACTAAGTTTACGAGTTGATTTGACTCACTTTTATCCTTAGAAACAAATTCATCTTTAATTATAAATTGTTTATTTATTTATTTATTGTAAAACGATGTTTTAATAAAATACCAATAACGTAATCCTATCAACAAAAGTCACAAGACACTTTCATTACTTCAAAGCTATTAATTTTGCTGGATACAAATTAAATTGAAACACTATGCTGTAAGAGAAAAGAGTGAGTGTATCTGATTTAGGGGTATATCCTTCAACTCATTTTTTATGCAAATGAAAGTCATCATAAAAAATAAAAATTAAGAAAAATTGCTAATTACTGTTTATGCTATCTATGACCACGAGCAACCTGTGAATCTAAATGTCAAGCTATACAAAAGAATGAATCCAAATTGGATTACATTATTGTACTTTGTCTCATTTGTTAAAAACCAAAATAGGTCTATTGTAACGAAGCTTGGCCTTTAACCAACTTGGATTGATATGTTCTACACTTTTAAAGCCAATCTAAAAAGGTAAAAAAAAAAAAAAAAGTCAAAAAAAACGTCAGGCGTCAAGAATATAATGATAAAATTGCACAACAAATATAAGCAGCCTGAATGCTTGTTATTATTGAACAAACATCACATTTTGATATACAGTTCACCAAAGAAATAAAAATAACACAAACCCTATTTAATAGTATCTTCTGGAAATTTTTTGGACGAAATTTAATCTCTTTAAACTTCTCAGCAGTAATCTGCACAATAAAATTAAAAAAAAAGAAAAAATATAATTAAAAAGAAAGACAGAAAGTAATATAATTATGTAGCCTCATAATTAAAATATTAACAAGTTGATAATGCTTTGTTATGCCAAGATGCCCCACCCCCCCCCCCAAAATTGATCCCATTAACTGCCAAAACTCAAAGGAATCTAAACAAAATTGATTAAAGTAGTAAATACACACTCAATTGTATATAGAGATCCATTAAAAAATATAGTATGCATGGGATCCAAAAAAAAAAGAACACAAAAACTTAAAAATGTATAGGGAAAATATGAATATATACGTTGAAAATATGAGTTCTTTAAGAATATAATCTTATCCATATTTAAAATTTTGTACAAATAGTTCATAATAAATTATTATAATTTAACAGTTGAAATCATATAATATAAATGATATACTAGAGAGATTCATAATAAATGATTATAATCTAACAGTAGTTGAAATCATATAATATAAATGAATGATAAGAGAGAGAGAGAGATCAAAGGTGGTATTATTACAGGTGATACATCATGCTTTATTACATATGACTTCCATGCTTGAGGTTCCAATATAAGAACGCCACCCTGGTAATATAACAAGAAAAAATAAATAAACAAATAACACAGAAGTAGGATATAACACAAGCGGGTGTGTATATATTGGGCAGATCACATGTTTAAATAATTGGATTTTAAAATTATACAAAAGTAACATTTCCGATCCATCATATGTCTTATGTAAATCGCTATAGGTTACAGGGTTTTCAAAATATACACACAACTCTATAACCTATTACGGATTATGAAAAATTTATGTTAAAGTATAAATCGTTATAGATTACAGCGATTTATGCACAAAAAATGAAGCTGCACAAAATACTATACAAAAATGATGTACAAAATAATAAAATGAATCGACATAGAAAAATAACGTTTATGAAGTGATAGTTTGAGATAAATCAGATAATCCTGCGTAGTCCATAGCAGTTTACGAGCTCAATTTCACACTATTAATTACTAGGTGACCACGGCAAATTAAAATTTGGTAAAATTTTAGACGAAAATTTTTTTTAAACCAAAATATGATGATATATAATACTTTAGTTAGGAAGAGAAAATAAACATTAAAAGAAAATTTTTCATAACTGTACATATGGTGTAGTCTTCAAAAATCTTGCTAATTACAATACTGAAGAGCATTTTAGAGAACCTTGTCTTGCTTTATTATTAGTGGAGGAGTGTTAGGGTCAGCAAATTTTGTGATTTGTAGTTATCAATTAGTTATCATTAGTGTTTTTAATAGTGTGAAATTAAATTCAATAGTCTAAAATTCCTCACTTTTTTTTTTTTTATAAAAGTGCTTACCTCTTAAACTTTCTCTTATTAGTGTAAGCACATAGCTTCATTTTTATGCATAAAACACTATAACCTGTAACGGTTTATGCTTTAATGTAAATTTTTATAATGTGCGATGAGTTATACAATTTTATGTGTATTTTGAAAATTCTATAATCTATAGCGGTTTACGTAATAATGTATAAAACCGAGATGTAAACAATTTTCAAATGCTGCGTGTAATTTTGAAGTCCAATTGTTTTAAACATATTGATCTATCCATATATTGACATAATACATGCTTAACTGCCAAAAGAGAGATAGTTACACACATAAATGAAGGTAAACAATACTTACTGGTCGAAGCACCTCCCATATCTTGTAAAAGAATTTGATTAAGCCTGGATCTCCATAATTCAAATGTATCCATTGAGTTACACTAAAACTGCATTATTGCACAAGGTGAAATATATTTAATTTCATGCAATCCAACAATTTTAAAGAACATTTTGGACATAATAATGTATGATACGAAATAAAAGTTTACCAAGTAACAGTATGATAGAGTTCTGGATGCTGGCTCTCCACAAAATTCTCTTGTTTGAATGTGACCACATCAATCAGATTCTTAGAGGACTCACCAATTTGCATTTCACTTTCAGCAGCTTTTCTCAAATTCTTATTTGCTCTCTCAACAAGTTCTGCAAATTGCCCACAACAACAATCAATCAAGAAGGAACAAAACACTTTTCTATTCTAAGTTCAAAGCAAGACCTGATCATACCAGGATCAATGTCAATTGCAAGAATGCTCTCGCACCGGAACATTTTCGCTGCATAAAAGAACAAAGGATCAGCACTTAGAAATAACAGCTAGCAGAAGAACAATCTAATAAACCCAGTGCCATTTTGTCATTAGTTAACTTGCACAGCAAGAAAACATAAATTTCAAAGATTCCGATAGTATGAATAAGGAAAGATTGAATCTTTGGAGGGCCAATGAAAATACCAATGGAGATAATTAATGTGCCATCGTTGGAACCAATATCAAGACACTCCTTGTCTTCAAACCATTCCTTTCTCAAGAATTCTAAACGTGAATCCTTTTCAGGAGTCCCTGCATTCTGGAATCATCAAAACCAAATGGACATTGTAAAGTTTGAATCTTTTAGTTGACATTAATGAAAAGAAGAAAGCAAAAACAAAGAAAATGTATGAATACTCGTTTGTTATAGTATCCTCTGAAATTGCCATATTGCCTAATTCTAACGAGTCGATCCTTCTTCTCATCCTTTTCCTCTTCCTTTTGGCTTTCGCTTTCACTTTCGCTTTCGCTTTCACTTTCAGCTCCAGATTCAGATTCAGACTCACTTCCGCCTTCACTTTCAGTTTCACTTTCTGGGAGCTGATTCAGGTCAAAGTCTCTTATTTCTGCCATTGTTGAATATAATAAAATTATGAAAGAATGAAAAAAGGAAAGAATGGTGTGTTTTGTATTTCTTGATCGATTGAAATTGATGGTTGATTGAAAAGGTAAAACTAAATATATATATCCCATTGTATACGAAAGATAAAAATAAATAAAGATAAAAGATAAGATAATAACAAATAAATATAATAAAAGATAAGATAAGAACAGACAGTTTAATACAGTTTAATAGCATAAACAAAGTATTGTTGCTGAAACTAATGAAAAGAAAAAGAAAAAAAAAAAGATAAATACTCGTTTATTATAGTATCCTTTGAAATTGCCATATTGCCTAATTCTAACGAGTCGTTCCTTCTGATCCTTTTCCTCTTCCTTCGCTTTCAGTTTCATTTTTCTCTTCCATATTACCTAGTCTTACTCTTAATTTAATGACTCGCTTTGTTTTAAATTCCAAAAAATAAAATAATTTAAATTTCAAATATATATTAAAATTTATTTTATCACATATTTTTAATATGTGTATTTTTTTTATTTTTGTTACGTTTAAATAATTGTTTCTCCTTTCATGTTTTTACTTGTTCAACTTCTAATTAATTTTTTATGCATGATTACTCACCTCACTCCTTTTAATATTCGCAGATAACGAAGAATTTCGATGTTGCTGATCTCTTTTTGAAATATAAGAGCACCTCCAATGGTGAGTTCTTCTTTGACTTTTTTTTAACATATAGGAACTCTAACCATTGGAGGAGAAAATGAGTGAGTTCCTGCACAAGAATCAAAGTAAGGGAGTCCCTCTAAGTAGGGACTCAAATTAACCAATAATAACTTGTCATTTGGCAAATTATTATAAAAAAATAATAATATAAAATCTAAAATAATTAAATAATTAAATAATAATTAAATTAGTAATAATTATAATAAAAATTATATTAAATAATTATATTTTTATTAAATTAAATAATTAAGTTTTTATTTAATTAATAATTTATATTAATTATTTATATTATAATTAATATTGAATATTATTTATATTATTATATTAAATTATAATTAATTAAATTTACTTACATTAAAAAATAAATTTATTTTTTATATCTTATAAAATAATTTTTAGTTGAGTTGGTTATTTTTATTTTTAAAATTTAAAATGCTAATGATATTATTAAAATTAGCCGTTGTAAACACAAAACTATAAATTAGTATAATCTCAAATTATATATTGTGTATTATTATTATATATGAATTTATTTAATATTAATATCTTTTAATAATGAATTATTTTTAAATTTATAAATTTAAATAATATTATTAAAAAAATTTAATTATATTAATTTTAAGTATTTTAATTA
Organism: Arachis hypogaea; assembly: GCF_003086295.3. Taxonomy (NCBI): domain Eukaryota; kingdom Viridiplantae; phylum Streptophyta; class Magnoliopsida; order Fabales; family Fabaceae; genus Arachis; species Arachis hypogaea. The sequence continues at coordinate 149,036,549 of NC_092050.1, forward strand.
ATTAATTAAGTGGGACCACAACAGGGACTAAAGTTAGTTCCTCCTAATGGAGAAGAGAGATGCTTTGAGTTCCTATTTATTGTTTATAACGCAAAAGCTGATGTGGAGCTACTTTTTATGACAGGTGGGCCATAAACAGGAACTGGGATGAGTTCCCTACTGGAGATGGTCTAAGAGTACCTCCAATGGTGAGTTTCTCTTTGACTTTTTTCTGACATATAGGAACTCTAACCATTGGAGGAGAGAAGGAGTGAGTTCCCGCACAAGGATCAAAGTAAGGGAGTCCCTCTAAGCAGGGACTCAAATTAACCAATAATAACTTGCCATTTGGCAAGTTATTATAAAAAAATAATAATATAAAATCTGAAATAATTAAATAATTAAATAATAATTAAATTAGTAATAATTATAATAAAAATTATATTAAATAATTATATTTTTATTTAATTAATAATTTATATTAATTATTTATATTATAATTAATATTGAATATTATTTATATTATTATATTAAATTATAATTAATTAAATTTACTTACATTAAAAAATAAATTTAATTTTTATACCTTATAAAATAATTTTTAGTTGAGTTGGTTATTTTTATTTTTAAAATTTAAAATGCTAATGATATTATTAAAATTAGCAGTTGTAAATACAAAACTATAAATTAGTATAATCTCGAATTATATATTGTGTATTATTATTATTATATATGAATTTATTTAATATTAATATCTTTTAATAATAAATTATTTTTAAATTTATAAATTTAAATAATATTATTGAAAAAATTTAATTATATTAATTTTAAGTATTTTAATTAATTAATTAAGTGAGACCACAATAGGGACTAAAGTTAGTTCCTCCTAATGGAGAAGAGATAGATGCTTTGAGTTCCTATTTATTGTTTATGACGCAAAAGCTGTGGAGTTACTTTTTATGACAGGTGGGTCATAAACAGGAACTGGGATGAGTTCCTACTGGAGATGGTCTAATAATCTCTAATTCTCTACCGAGACCAATACTATATAAAATTTCAGTTTGAGTAAATAATTTAATTACATTTTTTTTAAAAATAAATAATAAATATTTATATTAAAAATAATTTAAAAATAAATTATTTTGTATTTAATTTTTTAATCTTAAAAATACTTATTCAAAAAAAATAATAAAAAAATATTATAAATTAAGTCTTTTTTTATTTTTTTATAAATATTTAAATAATTTTTTAAAAAATTATAATTTAATTTTAAAAATAGTACCAAATATTAATATTATAATTTTTCATAAGTTAAAAATTAAAAAAAAAACTTATAAACCTATTAAAACTGACCTATATGATGATATAAAAATATAATTATTTTTTACATTTATTACTTAACTACATTCCTTATTAGAACAACAAATTGAAATTAAATTTTCACAAATAAGAATAAACAATGTGTTAAGTAACATAATTCAGCTAACAGAAAAAATTATTTTAGCTTTTAGTCATACTTAGAGATTTGTAATGAGTTTACATTGTAACCGCCTTTATTAGACATCACATTTGTAGTTTTTTTGGGAGTAAAGTATCGCTTTTTGTCTTCAATGTAACTTATATAAGTTTTAAAGTTGTCACTAACATTTAAATGGTTCTATTTAAATCCCTAACGTTTTAAAATTGACTTAATGTTGTCCTACCGTTAGGTATCTGTTAATAAAATTGACGGCGGATAAAATTGAGACGATTTTGAAACGTTAGGGACTTAAATAGGACGAAAACGTTGGGGACAAAAATGATACATAGAAATAAATTTTAATTTTATTCGTCAATGATATCAATTTTTTACGGTATATAGTTATTCAATTATTTTTTAATCATATCTAAGTAAATTATATTTAATCACATTGCTTTTGTTCTAAATAAATTTATTTTTTTATAATTTTACTCTTAAAAATTTTTACTCATCATAAAATATTTGTAAAATGACTACTACATAAATTTGTGGAAAAAAAAATTATACATATACAATAAAGTAATGTGATTATAATCATTCCACAAACATTTTATGATGAGTAAAATTTTTAAGAGTAAAATTATAAAAAAATAAATTTATTTAAAATCAAAGTAATGTGATTAAGTGTAATTTATTTAGATGTGATTAAAAAATAATTGAATAATTATGTACCGTAAAAGATTAATATTAGTGAAGGATAAAATTAAAATTTATTTCTATGTATCGCTTTTGTCTCTAACGTTTTCATCCTATTTAAGTCCCTAACGTTTTAAAATCGTCTCAATTTTGTTCTGTCATCAATTCTGTTAATAGATTCCTAACGGCAGGACAACATTAAGCCAATTTTAAAACATTAGGACTTAAATAGGACGATTTAAATTTCCCCATAATGTTAAAGATAAAAACGACATTTTACTCGTTTTTCTTTTTAGCCACCCTGTTTATATGTAATCTATACTTTCTCTTCAATAATAGTTAATAAGTCAAGATGGTCGATATAGAGCAATGCAACTATGCAAGACTTTATTCAATGGTATAGATTTTTCTTTAGAAATCTAAGAAATTGCTGGTTCAGCGAGGTGCTTTTGCATTTTTGAAACCATAAGAATAATAACACGAGAAAAGCTGTTACTTCGTGACTATTGCCAAAATAACCAAATATAATTCATTTACAGAGCTGGAAGACATTTGTTATAGAAAAAGTCTAAGGGTCAGTACTTTTGTTAAAATCTGGCCAATAATTAATTATAAAAAAAATAATTAATTTTATACTATTAAATGACATCTCACACCATTAAAAATATTGATGATAGCTAATTGATGGTTAAACATCACAAATTCTACTGGCTCCTAACACTCTTTTTTGTTATATTATTCAATCATCTAAAAAAATGAATTTGAAGATGACATATTCTCTGACGTAAGCAGCTTTAATATAAAAATACTATGTCAAAATTTACTCCAACTACCTAATGAAGTCGACATTATCCATAAAAGTTAAACCTGTACATTAGAGTCAAGACATGCAAAACAAGTTAGTTAGAACCTGAAACATAAGATGTGGAGATGTCCATTTTATGTTGAAATCCACGGCTGATTAAATAATGATATCGGGAACGTTCACAGACAGAAGATCACTATTTTCCAATGTAGGTATATCATAGCGTCAAGTTCTGTAACGATTGTATTTTAACTACATTGACACATATGCATAGACCGATACAATTGGAAAAATCATATCTAGGACTAGTTTTTAGGTAATGTTGGGTTGTGGAATGTAAACCCATAGTGAACTCATAGTCTCCATAGAACTAGACAGACATTATACTTAGTTGCTGTATTTTTCTGTATTTGTGATTGTTTTTGTAATTGTGATTGTTATTTCTGTACTTGTAATTATTTGTGTGACTCGCCGCCGTAATCTTGCAAACGCTTAGACTTAAATTTCGGACCCTTAAGGTTTTCTGTGTAATACCGCTTAGGTTCTCACCCTTTTATAGTTTTATTTCCACAGTCCTCACTGGAGATGGGACAAGCACAATATTCTCTGGGTACCCACATTTGGACAACACAGGGACCCCACGCCTGCGTGTTAGAGCAACTCCTTCTGCCTCAACACAATGTTTCTTGTTCCGTCAGCCATCAATAATCCATGGCTAGTAGTAATAGGAATCCTTGCCCTCGTCTTATATAGACTTTTTAGAGGACTAGTATTCTATATATAGCTATATAAGCTAAACAAGTTTTAAAATAGGGTGACTCTTGTGTGAGCCGTAACCTGATATTAGAAGTCCTAGAGTATATATATATATATATATATATATATATATATATAAGCAGTCTATGTATTCTTCAAGCTATTTGGTGGATTATATTGGGCTTTCATGCAATTATATGACCTTTACTCTTGTGTGAGCCGTAACCTTTCTGACCTTTATATGCAATTATACCAGGATCAATGTCAATTGCAAGAATGCTCTCGCACCGGAACATTTTCGCTGCGGAAAAGAACAAAGAATCAGCACCTAGAAATAACAGCTAGCAGAAGAACAATCTAATAAACCCAGTGCCATTTTGTCATTAGTTAACTTGCACACCAAGAAAACATAAATTTCTAAGATTCCAATAGTATGAATAAGGAAAGATTGAATCTTTAGAGGGACAATGAAAATATCAATGGAGATAATTAATGTGCCCTCGTTGGAACCAATATCAAGACACTCCTTGTCTTCAAACCATTCCTTTCTCAAGAATTCTAAACGTGAATCCTTTTCAGGAGTCCCTGCATTCTGGAATCATCAAAACCAAATGGGCATTGTAAAGTTTGAATCTTTTAGTTGACATTAATGAAAAGAAGAAAGCAAAAACAAAGAAAATTGATGAATACTCGTTTGTTATAGTATCCTCTGAAATTGCCATATTGCCTAATTCTAACGAGTCGATCCTTCTTCTCATCCTTTTCCTCTTTCACTTTCGCTTTCAGCTCCTGATTCAGATTCAGATTCAGATTCGCTTCCACCTTCACTTTCAGTTTCACTTTCTGATGAATCCTGAAATGAGAGCTGATTCAGGTCAAAGTCTCTTCTTTCTGCCATTGTTGCATAAACAAAGAATTGCTTGAAGTGCAAGTAACAAAGTTAGTTATTTGCTTCTGATTTCTGAATATAAAGGGTTTTCAGTTGGTAGTTAGTTAGTAATCAGTTATTGTGGACCGTTAAAGTTTCTCATCCAGTCAGCGTGTGTTTGAGGGGAGTTTGAAATTTTATTTTTATAATTTTCTTCTTATGCATTTGAATTTTGAAGATTGTATTGTTCAAGGAATAAAAAAAATTATTATTAAAAAAAATCAGAAAAGAATTTTTGACACTATGAATACAGTGCAGTTAGGACTCAACTTCAGATAATATTTCAAAAATCTTATTGTTGCCTTGTATTGTTAGAACGAGTTTAGAAAAAATATGTATTATTGATTGTTAATACAAAAACTATCTAACATATTTTATAATTTTTTTATCTTATATATACACAGTTTCTTTGTATCTAAGAAAAATTTAAAATAATTATCTATATGTCTTATCAGCTTATTTGCATCAGCCTATCTGCTTATCCCTAAAAAACAATTGATTATTATTGATGACTTTATCGACAGCTAAGACATCCATAATCATTTTTACTAACTGTCAAACTGTTCGTAAAAAAATGTGGTGAGAATATCATTGGTAAAACTAAAATTTGACAAATTTAACTAATAATCCGAAACGTCAGTAAAATAAATTAGTTTTGTGGTCGAAGAATTGAAAATTTTGGGTATTGTCATTGCTCTCTTACTTCAAGAATTTGTCTACAAATGCTTAATTATATATTGATATGGGAAAACATAATTACCTTTTACATTTATTAATTAAACACTCATTTAAGGTAATAAAAGTTTAATTAAATGAAAATATAAAAAAAATTAGATGAATAATGTATCAAAATGGAAGTCATGAAAAGTTCACTTCTAGCTTGACACATTTGCAAGCAACCGAAAAAGCTCCATCAATAATAAGTCGTATAAATCATGTTACGATTTACAAATGTCTACATATAAAAATACAGTAGATTCCTTATTGTAACAACAAATAATTTTCACAAATAAGAATAGCCAATGTGTTAGTACCATAATTTAGGTAACAAAAAAATTATTTTAGTTTTTTATTCATAGTATTCTTGAAGATCTTTAATGAGAGTTTACACTTTACACTGTACCCGCCCTTATTAGACATTTCATTTGTAATTTTTCTTTTTAGCCAACCTATTTATATGTAATCTTGTCTTTGAATAATAATTAATAAGTCAAGGTGGTTGATTTACAGCAATGCGACTATGCAAGATTTTATTCAATGATATAGATTTTTCTTTAGAAATCTTAGAAATTGGTAGTATAGAGGTGCTTTGACATTTTTGAAGGATAAGAATAATAACACATGAGAAAATCTGTTACTTCGTGACTATTGCCAAAATCACCAAGTATGATTCATTTACAGAGCTTAAGACATTTGTTGTATTATTCAATCATCTAAAAAAAAATGGATTTGAAGATGGCATACTCTCTGACGCAAGCAGCTTCAATATTAAAATACTATGTCAAAATTTACTCCAACTCCCTAAGGAAATCGACATTATCCACAAAAACCTGTACATTAGAGTCAAGACAGGCAAAAACCAAGTCAGTTAGAAATGCATAATTTCCAGAAATGCTGCTGAAAGTCTACAGACAGAGAACCATACCGTTTTCCAACCATCAGGGTCCAAGCATGCAGTTATTTTTGTTCCGATGCCAGGTACCGGTCCAGGTTCCCGGGTGATCTTTCCACCAGCAAGTTTGATTGCTTCTGCAGTTCTGTACACATCATCTGTGCCTATTGCAATCTGTAAAGAAACAGATATGAGAAATGTATCAGGAATTAACAGACATAAAACTTTTAATAGAGAATCAAACACAAGTTAGCAAGCATTTTAGTGGGAAAAAAACAAAAAGACTTGTACAAGAGAAGTTCACACTTCTATTGAAAACCCCACAAACTTAGAGATGTCAAATAAACATTTATATGCACTATGATAGATCATGCCTAATAAAGAATTATGACTCCTCATATACAAGCTCTACTTCCAGTCATTTATTCAAAAAAGAAAAAGCCTTTCTTGATAACTGCAGCAATGAAATCTTCTTCAGAAGACTAACAATATCAATAATCAGAAAGGATGGGAGCTTATGTCTACCTGGGCATAACCATCTCCTTTATCATATTCTGTGACTCCGTAGTTGTATGTCAACTCCAGAACAGCATTTTCATCTTCTGGGCCATAACCCATGATCGCTATGGTATACTGCCAAAAAGGGAAGAAGAGAAGCCATTTAAATATCAGAGTGAAGCAAACACAGAACAGGTTGATTCCAGAGCAAGATTGAACCTTAGAACAGCCTAGCATTCAAAAGCACAATAAGTTAATCTTTGAATAAGTTAATCTTTCTCACCAAGACAAAACAAAGATTATTAAATAAAACTTAAAAGCAGGATGACAGGGGTACATATTCATCATAATAAAGGACGATAAAATATTCTCAATGCAAGGTGCTCTCCTGTTAGGTGAGAACTCACCGGCAGATTACTTTACTGACCTTGTCATCCTATCTTTTACAGGTAATTTTGAAGGACAACAGCGAACAAAGAAAGTTGCATTATCATCTAAAAGCAATTAAACCACAAATAAAATGTTCTAGAGAAGACCCAGTTTAACTTTAGTATCTTGTATCACTATTGCTCAAGCTTAATTGTTCCATATGATATGGTAAGGCATTAAAAGCCCCATAGTTGGTGTAAACTCAAAACATGTACTAATTATGAAAAAAGGATCTCAATGCCAAAATTATAATCTAAAGAATGCATGGTACCTGGCATTCTGGATTATCTCGTGTATAAAGTAGCTGCATACCACAAGCCTAATGGCAAGCAATAACATATATAAGTAATTGATCCAAAAAGAAAATAAGATAGAAGACTATAAACCAACATGAATTGCATTGACCCCTACCTTCTCATAAAATTCGATGGATCGATTAAGATCACCCACTCGAAGCATTACTCGGCATAAAGGTTCATGAGAGAGAACCCTTTCTAGAAGTTCAAATTTATAACCATCAGGATCTTCAATGAATGCAATTATGGAGCATCCTCCTTCGACAGGACCGGGCTCTCTAATTATTTTTCCATCCTTATTATCTCTTACAATGTCCACTATGCTTGAAATCTAGTAACAAATGAGATGACATCATCATATAGATTGGCCAAAGACAATAGAGAGGATAATCAAATTATTAATCAAAACAATCTCCATTTCCAAGAGAATACAGGTTGGGAGGGCAAAGATGTTTATAAAAATCACAGCACATGGTAGTTGACACAAAAGTTAGGCAAACTTACATCACCAAAAGAAACACCAAAATGGCCAAATCCATTTCCAATGTCATACTCATCAATCCCATAATCTGAAACAGAAACCAAGGAATATGAGCACTAACTGAAGGTTATCAACTGATGAAGCATGTAACTAGAATTGGCTTCAGAAAGTAAAACCATGAATCTTACTGTATGTCAGTTCAATAACAAAGCTTTCATCTTCAGGTCCATAGCCAAGAAAGGCATTAGCACATCTAAGCTCCGGCAAGTCGCGAATTCTGAGAACCGACATCCCCAAGCACTCTGTATAAAATCTGAAATCACCAGGAAGATTGTTTTCCCATGAGAAATAATATACTAGTATCCATAAATACAATGCTACTAGGTAGTGCAATCAACTTAGGTTTACAACGTACTTTATGGTCCTTTCCAAGTCCCCAACACGATATACAACATGAAGCATTCTTCGGTTGTCATGCTTGACCCAATCCATCACGTTTTCCTCTGTGGCACTACCTTGAGACAAGTCCTCAGATGCAATCTCTCGCATTGAGTTACCATCTTTCCTCAATAACCTCCTTGGTTTCGTGCAAAAACTATGGTGCTCTGGAACAGCTGCATAATATATCAACCCAGGAAAAAAATATATTATTCGTCTAATATACATTAGGATCTTGCTAAGAAAAATTCACATTGAAAAGAAGGGCTTTTGAAAATTTCAATACATTGTATACGTCAAACACTTCAAAACTTTCCATTTAGCATGCTTTTTAATTAAATCCCTCAAATAATAACAATAAATGGAAAAAATTTTCGCTCATCAAATGAAATGAGACACAACATTATTTAGCCAATCATGAAATCTCAGAATTACGATATTATTATTGCAAATTGCAAATATAGCAAGTTAGTTCAGTTGGATACTTCTGGGGGCAACCATGAAGCAGCACAAGAATCCAGAAGCGGCAAGTCCTTTGTTTCCTGCCAATTCCCTCACCCCGTTCCACTCCTTCAACACCGCCCCAGCCCCCGTCGCACTCGGAGACAGCGACGACGAAGATGAGGATGAATCCGCCTCCTCCACCGAATCCGCACAAGAATTCTCGCAAGAATCGCTCGAAAGTTCCTCCTCCGGCGCCTTCTTATTCTTCTTTTTCTTCCTCTGCTCCTTCATCTTCATCCCCATCAGGTCTCTGTACCCTATCGCCGATATCTTATGCAGCGCCGGAAAATCGGAGACGTCGGCGACCATGGCTCCGATGTTCATGACGCCGTGGAACCTCCCGGAGGGACGGCGAATCTGAAACGCGCTGAAGCAAGGCACTCCGGCGCCGCCAGAGAGGACGTTCCCGATGAAGAAAGTGACGGTGCCGATGAGGTGATCGCGGAATGTTCCAACGGCGTAAATGGCAACAGAGACGGCGGAAGTGTCGCCGGAGAGAAACTCCGGCGTGACGCGGAAGAGGAACTTGTCGTTCCAAGTAGGGTTTTGACCGCCAAGACTATCGAGTCTGGTTCGTAGCTTGGTTGAGGGATCGATCCACGTGAGAGCGTAGGTTTGGAGCTTCCGAAGCGGAGAAGAAGGTGGTTGGAGTCCCTGTGCGGAGATCAAGTTGATCTCCAATACTCGCTCCTCTTCCTGCATCGGCATTCTCTCTCTTAGGGTTTCATTCTTTTTCTTTGTTTCTTGATGGAGTGAGAAAGAAGGGACGGTTATGATGATTGTTGTGGAAGATACATTATTGTGGATTGTGAAGTTGCCGCCGCCGGCACCGCCGCGACGCCGCAGTTGTTGTTGCTAGCGGACGTCGACGGCGACCGGTGATTTCAGAGGAAATTGCAGAGAAAAAGGTGAGAGAAAGAGAATCGGAAAGGAACGGAGGTTGAAGAAAAAGCGCGCCAAAATAAAAAAGAGGATGCGAGTAACGGGTGTGAGTTCAGAGTACCACCATGTCATTCCCAAAATCGCTATTTTATCTCAATAATAATAATAATTAACTAATTACCACTTATGTATTAAATGGCAATGTAAACCTAAATTATATTATTTAAATTAACGTTTATAATTTGATCTATATGACATTTTTAATTATATATTTATTATCACTAATATTACAGTTGTTCAAAACAATAATTAATTAAGAAATGTAAAATATATAAAATAAAATAATTTAATCTATTTTATCAAATATTTGTGTTCCATATTTAAGAACGTTGATTTGGTTTGAGAAAACTAATCCCATATATTAATATTTAGTTAATTTTATCAAATAAATCTAATTCTTTTAGTATCAAATTAGTTTTGTTGAGTCTAGAATTAATTTTAGTATATGATAGCTTTTTTATTGGGTTAAAAGTTTAATAAGTATGTTAACGAGTTTATTAGGGATACATACCCAAAATAAGAAAACACACAAGCCCAACATTGTATAGCATCAGCAACCATTCTAACATCAAAGTTTCAGTCCAATGTAAATGATGAGATAAATCATAATCATGATACGAAGAGAGAAGGTTATGCAAATCATGGTATGATCAAGGAAGAAAAAGTAAATTGGACACTTGGCATCTTCAAGAAAAATGAGAGACAGCACAAGGATACAAGGACAACAATAACACTGCACAAAGAATAGCAAATAAAGGAACAAAATAAAATGCAGTGTAATAATAAAGACAACAGAAGTAGTGGAACAAATTGATGTTCCCCCCAAATGAACGAGAGAAAACGAGCGAGAGCGAGAGTGAAAAACAAAGAGCGCGAGCGAACGAGGAGGGGCATGAATGGGTTGAGGTGAGAGGTAGAAATAAGAATAGATACGTCAATAATCATCAAGTTCCATGGTCACATAATCATTAGCCACAAGGAGGGATAGAATAGATGAAACAAGAAGATTGGAAGCTATCATAGTTTTTGATTGTGGATGATGGCTCATGGCGGTGAACTAAAAATTTGTCATAAAGTTATAACGAATGGTGTTGTTAATAATAGTAAAAATGGCAGATTACTTAAAAAATATATAGAAAAATTATAAATATAATAAATTATAAAATTTATTTATATAGATAATTTTTTAGTCATAAAGTATCTAATTAATGTAGTAAATATAATAGTAAATTTAGTAAATAAATATAACATCAAATTCAAATCATAATTTAAAAATTATAAAGAAGCCATAAAACAGAAGATATAAAACATAAAAATTATAAACCATTTAAATTCAAATTCACATTAAATTCATCCAAATTAACATGATTATTATCGTGTCCCTCTGTTTTTTCATTATCCTCTGACTTAGTATCATTAAATTGAATCTCCCCTTCTTATTCTTCTTCATCTTCAAATTCTGATTTTTCTTTTTCTTCCATAATTATTATCTTTTTTTTTTTTTTGAAGCCTTAGACCCATTTGGTCCACTCTTTGCATCACCCCTTGCAGTTGTAGGTTCTTTTTTTTTTTCTATTTTATTATCTTCTCCTAGTATTTATCGTAGGCTCATGTCCTCCATTGCTTCAAACACAAGGTTTCAGCTCAAAGTTTTGTCATCTTAATGAACCAAATCAGCATCATCATCCACATTATCATCATCTCGAAAGATGGCAGTCCCAATTTCTCCAACTAACCACTCATTACACTCATTAATGTCATTGAGTGCAATAGGGTCAACTTCATCTTTAAGATTGTACCTCTCGATGAATTGTTGGTTATACTTTATGAAGACCAAACTCTCCATCCTTTCATGACCAAGCCTAATTTTTTTTAGTATGAATATGCTCAAATATACTCCAATTGCGCTCACATCCTGAACCACTACAAGTCAAGCTCAAGATCTTGATAACAAAGTCTCGCATGTTTGGAGTTTCATGTCCATATGTCCGCTACCAAAATGCTATAAATTAAAATAAATTTGTCTAAGATTTTAATCGAGCAAAATTTATAAAGCTTTGTAAAATTTATAACAATTTTACTGGGTGAAATCTTTTTCCTCTGGAATTTTGCAAAATCTGATCTAAAAAGTCCATAGACGGCCTTGTATAGTACTTGCTCCTCCAATATCTTCTGTTGCACACCTTGATTTGACACCAATCTTGTGATGCACTCAAACCACCCCTTTGTAACTTCTAAATCTAGCCCAATGCGAAGGTTATTATAAAACAATTCGGGATTTAGAAAATGACCAGCTGCATGCAATGGAAGATGAAGTTGGCAATTTCATCTGTTGTCAATGATTTTAAAAACATCATTGTACTTGCTCTCATCATTAAGAAATGTTTCATGATGCATTCATTTGCCTTCTCTATTGCTTCATAAATATATCACATTGGTGATTTCTTCTCCCCATCAACAAGTCTAAGCACCCGAACAAAAGTGTCCATGATCTTAAGGGTGTACTTGACATGATTTCAAAAAGAGGGCATGATAACAATCTTTGTTGCCTCCCTCCTCTTTGCCTCCTTTGACAACTTATTCTTTGTCCATTCATCCAAGGTGAACATTCTTCTCATATTTCCTTTCTCCTTATAAAGCCTTTTCAAAAAGAGAAATAAAGTGGCAACTCGGGTGACTGCATGCCTTACCAACTCCTTGCCATTTGTGAAGTGCCTCAACATAAACAATGTGCTAGAGTGACTAGAAGTGAATCTAACCAAAGGAATAGCTCTTTCTATAGTTTTATGAATTAATGGTAGCTTCCCAATGTCCTCAAGCATCAAATCCAAACAGTGGGCAACACAAGGGGTCCAAAACCAATTTGGTCTTTTCTCCATAAGCAACTTACCGATAAGAACATAATTGCTCCCATTATTAGTTACAACTTGAACAACGTTTTGCTCACCAATTTTCTCCACATCATCAAAAAGCTTAAATAATTTCTCACCAGTCTTCACATAATCAAAAGCATCAATAGAATTCAAAAACATTGTCCCAGCTGGAGAGTTTACAAGAAAATTAATAATCCTCCTTTGCCTTTTATCTGTCCAAGCATCTGACATAATAGAGCAGCCATACTTTTTCTATTATTCTTTATGACCCTTCAACAATTCTTTGGTGTATTCCAACTCCTCATTAAGCAGCGGAATCCTTAGAGTATGATATCTGAGAGCAAATAAATTGGGACCAAAGCTTCCAACAGCCCACAACATATCTTGAAAATTCTTCAACTTTACTGGGATCGATGGAATCCTAGCTTGGTAGAACCACCGTGCTATGTATCGATGAACTCTACGAACTGCTTTCTTATTACATGCTTCTTTGATGTTCTGCTGCCTCAATTTATCTCTTTTATTTCTTGCAATGGCAGTTTCAGGTCTTCTAACAAACAAGTCCATTGGACTTCTCATACTAGTTGCACTCCTCTAGCACTACTTGCACCCCTCTAGCTATGCCATTAGAGTTGGATTATGAGGTTCATCAATCTTTTGAGCATCTTCCTCTGAGAATTCGAACCCCAAACTCTCTAAATCAAGTTTCTTAGCATCGACACTCTGTTCTTTGATGCTTTCCGGTGTGACACTTTGTCTTTCTCGATTTTTTTCTGACTGTAATACTCCCATAATTCAGTAACAACATCCTTTGGGACCATTTTACATCCAACAACGTTTTCAGGCTTGATCATTAAGTACTCTTTTACCCGTGTAATGTCTCTTTTCATAATTTTTCACAAACATACAGTGTCATTGGTATTTTCTTCTTCTACAATACTAATATATTTTCAACTGGGTCAATTCTATTAGAATGGACAGGAGCTGTGGGACCAACAAGGACAGTGCCAGCAGCAGAACCAGCAGAGGCAGGGGTAGGAGCATTAGAATAAAAAACTTTTCTAGAAGTGGACATAGTGAACTGAATGGAAAAAAATTGGAAGAGGAGAGGTTTAACACTAATTATTGATAATGTCTATAAAAAATGGGTAGTAAAAAGAGAGAAAAGAAAAAAAATAGGATCAGAGAAGTTGAAACAAGATGTACGAAACAGAGAAGGAACTGTGGTTAGCAGTGGTAGCAAGGAGTGGCTATGGTGATGAGCAGTAGTGATGATCGGTGCCACTAGCGGCGGCGGCGGTGACGAGCAGTGGAGCAATGAGCGGTGGTGATGGGTGGCGCAAAGAGCAGCATCGCAGAGAGTATCGTAGAGAATAGAGACAGAGAGAATTTTGTTGAAGATGAGGCAGAGGAGGGAGTTTTTGAATGAGAGGCTGATTATTAGAGTTAGTGGTTAGTGGGATCACTTAGATTTCCTAAATTACCCAAAACATCCTCAAATTTTTTGGAAAATCTGAAAAATTCTGCAATTTCTGACATTTAAGTTGCGTTCTGCCATGGCGCTACTGTAATTGCGGCCGCCATGGTGCCCCCGTGAAAACCTCAATGCGGCACCCACTATATGGTGGCAGGGCCAAAACCTGCCATGCCATATCTTTATGGTGCCACCATAACCGCAATTTCAAAACACTAGAAGCAATTAAAAATTTCAAGAATCTTGAGATGAAATCTCACTCAATGTTTGTCAATAATTTATCTAAGAATGTTACTATGGAGTGGCTGTGGGAGATTTTTAGCAACGAGAAAAGGTAGTTGATGTGTTTCTTTCAAGAAAAAACAGGATAAAGACTCAGATAAGATTTGCATTTAGAAACCATGCCCAACGTGCGACACAAAACTTGCATGGACGGGTTGTGGATAACTATACACTTTGTGTCACTGAAGCCAAATATAGAAGATATAGACAACATGAAGGAAGTGGGATGGATCAAAACCGAACTCAACAAAGAGAGGTATTCCAACAAGTAATAAGGGAGAACAAAAATGAAGGGGCGAAAGTAGTAAAACATCACCAGAATCAGCGGTTTAGAACGTTCAAGAATGTATTGGTGGGATATGAGGAGCCAAAGGAGGATGAAATGAATAATTTGGAGAACTTCAGCAAGAAAGAACCAGTGATGTTAAGGGTAATGAAAGGGAGGGTGGACCCGGTAATGATAGAAAAGCTAAAGAAGAGTATTATTGGGAAATCTATTTTTCTATCTAACTATGAGGAAATAACTCCCAATCTCTTCAAAACTTAGTATACTTTGTCTGAAGTTAAAAGATTGGGGTCCTTTAAGTTGGTCTAGTGTTTGAAACGGAAGAAAGTATAAAAGAAGCTTTGTACTCCCCGCTCCTTTTGAACCATTTTGGAGAGATAAGGCCTTGGGTGAAAGAAGAAACAAATAGATCTAGAAGGGTTTGGATTAACATACATGGAATGCCCTTACATGGTTGGTCTGAAGAGAATTTTCTTAAGATTGTTGATGTTTGGGGGACGGTGATTAAATTAGATTTGAAGATCATTCAAAGTGAGGACCTTTCATTGGTCAAGGCCCTGGTTGACACAACATGGTCTCCATACATCCAGGATAGGGTTATGTTGGAATTGGAAGGTAATAAGTTTAAGATTTTTTGTTAATGAATCTGGAAAAGATCTCAACCTTGAAAAAAAATTGGTGAACATGCATGAAGCGGCGAAAATCGTTGAGATAGACACGGCGGTGGAGGGTGGCTCCGATGACAGTGTGAACACTCTGAACTTGAATGGGAGCGTTGGCATTGGTGACGTGGACGCTAATAGTGGAAAAAACAAACATAATGGTGAGAAGGAAGTGATAATTAGTTATGTCGAGGTAGTGATGTATCGAGAAGAAGAATGTAAGGAAGAGAGGGTGAATACCTAAATATGCAGTTAATGGAGGATTTGAAATACAATGAGGACTCATTTCAATAAGGTGTAGGTGCTTGTTTGATAATAGAAATTCAGAAGAAATAATTAATGAAACAAAAATGGGCATGAAGAACGGCCCAAAGGAAGGTGAGGACAAAGGAAGATATGACCATGCAAAACACCTCACATATAGACTTGGGCTCTCAATCAAATTCAGTACCTGATTTTTCTCCTGGATTTGAGGATATTGTTAAAAGAAATATCTCAAGTCCATTAATAAGAAAAAGAGGAAAGCCCAATTGAAAAGAAGAGCCATCAACAAATTAAAACTAAAAAAGAAAGCCCTTTATGAAAGAGCAAGAGAGAAAAAAATTAATCTCAAAAAGAGAATACAGGAAGCATAAAAAATAGGGGTCTCTCAAACCGTAAAAGAAAGAAAAAAGAGGAATAAGGGTGATATCACAGGAAAACATAAAATTAGAGATTGCTCAAAGAAGAAGAAAGATGCAGTCAATCTAATTGAAGCCAGCGAAAGTGATAGTGAAGAGAGTATTTCAGAGAGTGAAGCTACGGAGACATAGAGGCTTGGAACTTAGCTAAACTTGGTATGTTCTGATGATGAAGAGGTTGTAAACTACATCAGAATCCACCAAAAAGAAGGCAATGTATTAGAAGAAATCAGTTTTTCAACAAGAACTAGAGGAAAAAAATCTAGAGCAAGGGCTTAGGTAAGAGCTTCAAACTTGTACCAATAATTTTATGTTGGAATTGTAGAGGGTTGGGGAGTAAGGAAAAGTTAGGTGCGGTTAAGAAGTTAATAAGAAAATGTGATCCTTGGTTTGTTGGTTTAGTGGAGACAAAAATTGATTCTTTTATAGTTAATTTGGTGAAAAAAATATGGGGTAATACTGATTTTGATTAGGATTATGTGGGAGCTGATGGAGGTGGTGAGGGACTACTGTACATATGGGACAAGAAATTGCTAGATGTGTATAGAAGAGATAAAGGTTATAGATGGATTTGCATTGGTGGATGCTTAAGACAACATAGATGTGAGTTTGCTTTTGCGGTGGTCTATGGTGAGCATTCAGTTAAAGGAAGGAGAGTGATTTGGGATGATTTAATGAATCTGAAAAATAATCTGATGTTTTTGTTTATTGTTGTAGGAGACTTTAATGAGGTATTAGGTGTGGAGGAATGAAGCAGTAGCAATGGTAGCGTGGTGGGTATGAAGGAATTTGGGGACTAGATCAATAACATGGGTTTGGTGGACCTTCCCCTTCCAGGAAGAAAATATACTTGGAGGAAAAGAAGCCAAGCCAGAAGACTTGATAAAGTTTGTGTGGATCCCATTTGACTACATAAGATTTCAGATTCTCGGATTGAGGTTGTTGAATGTTCAAAGTCTGACCATGTCCCTTTATGTTTGATGGCAGAGAAGCAGAATTGGGGGCCAAGACCATTTTGCTCCCTGGATGTGTAGTTCTCCAATCCAAATTTTATCCTGATGGTAATCAGTGGCTAAGAGAAGGGGGTTGAATCTTAGCCCCCTTTTTGCTTGATAATACTTGCTGACCTTCGAAACCAAGTTTGGAAACTTTTTGTCCTTTTATCTCGTAGTTAGACACGAGATTTTTTCTTTTGTCTCGTCCCCAACCACGAGACTTTTCTTTTTGTCTCGTCACTTGGCACGAGATATTTTCTATTTTTGCTCCTAAGCAGTAGAAACAGAAATGGAGTAGAAAGGAGAGAAAATTACACCCAGATATATCCTGGTTCAGCTGCTAAGTGCAGTGCAGCCTACATCCAGTCTCCATCATAAACATGATGGAATTTCACTATAATCTTCCTGATTACAATCTGTAAAGTGCTAACCCAACTTACAAGGGGATTCCCACAGAATCATGAAACACAACATAGATGAACAAAGGAACTCTATGGACATCTATGGCTTTTTCTTTTAATTTTACACTCTCTGCCTTTTTCCGCTCTATGGCTTTTTCATACAAACCTCACTGTTTGCCTTTTTCCATGAGACTCAAGACATGACAAAATTAAACAGAAAAATACTAAATAGAATACATTGAAGAAGAAGAAAATCTGTAAGCTTAGGTAGCTCTGAGAATCCTGTGCCTTGCACTCTCACTGCTTACTTCTAACTCCTTGCTCCAAACAGTGGTTGTTCTCTCTTTTTATAGAAGAGGGAAGCCTCCACACTTGAAGCCAAAACCCAAGCCAACTTCTTCTTTCTTCAAGAAACAGATCCGGTTCGGCCACACAGAGAGAGAAGAGATAACCATGCAATAACCAACATGCAATTACCTCTAGTCCTTCCTTGGTCATCACTCTTCATCAATCCGAGCTCTCCATCCTTGGCTTGCTCTCCAAGATGGATTTCTAGACCTTGATGCTTCATGATGATGATGACTTCATCTGCTTCAATCTTTGCCTCTACCATCACTTCGCCACTCTAGCTACTTCCTGTGGTGGTTGAGCAAAATCAAAGACAAGTCACGCCTCCAAGAGTCTCTTCCTTGCTGGCCGGATCTTCTTCCTTCTTTTTGAGCATGATGAGCTCGAGAATACTTCACCAAATTTAACCATATTTGGTGAAATCTCAGCCATAGCACACTTTTATTTTGTTATGTTTTCTTGCCATCATTGAGATGGTCTTGTAGCTTGCTCTTTCTTCAATTTGGTAGCTAAGTTTTACTTTCATGGTTTCCTGTGTAATAACCGAAGAAGAGAAGCAAAGATGAGAAAGAGGAGAGAGAAATTTGAACACTAGCTAATGGGTAATGATAAAGTGAAATTAAAGTCCAACTTCCCTTACATAAGGTAGCGTGTAGAGTTACTGAACCCATCAAATCAATTTCTCTCTCTCACATTTATGTTTCCAATGCTAACAAATTAAATTTGAAATCCAGCCAAAGTAAAGAAATGGGATCCGTGGGAAAGCATGAGGCAAATGATAACATTTGCTTTCCTGATGGATTTTGGATCAAGCATTAGTTCTTGTAGCATCAAAATTAATTTGGGCTTGTAGTAATAATAGCTTCAATTTGGCCCAAATAAAACACAACATTGTTTCAGCCACTATGATCATAATTAGATTAATATCAAGGCTGAGTGTTCATAGGCATATTGGGCTTGCACCAGAATTTCATTTTCGGCCCAATATTAAAAACCTGCAACAAAATTATTAATCAATATATATTAAATGGGAATCAAATTAATAATTTTGTAATTAATTACTTTTAATAATGTTTAGTCATCACAAATATTAATTTAGAGTTTTTCAAACTCATCAATCTCCCCCTTGATGACAAACACTATTAAAATTGAAATGGAAAGAGATTTAAAGATTGAGTAAAGAATACTCCCTTTGAATTTGAATTTCTCCCCCTTTCAAATTGTCACATGGCTCCCCCTTAATATATGTCATTTTTACCAAGGGAAGCACTAACCTGTAACAGTTTAATCAAGCTTCAAGTAACAATGTTATTTAGCATTTTTATTACATGATGCTAGATGCTTGATTTATGAGCAGATTTGAATGATATACAAAACTCATTTGTTATTAATAAATTGATTTTCTGCTCAAACAACAACCAAAAATCTTTTGAAAATCAATTGTTGTTTAAAATATTTTTCAATCAAATCAGAGCAACATAGTTATGGTAGGAAAATATTTTTAACCACATCATGATCACAGCAATTTTCAACATTTATTTCCACACTCAATGCTTAAAGGAACTGCCAAAAATAAAGTATTCTACAAACATATTTATCAAGATGAATCAGAATATTCCTAATCTATTGATAGCAAGCATAGCATATTCATCAAGATAAACTATCACAAGAATCAATTAACAACCAGGCAGCCATAATATCAAAAACAAATGCATTGCCAAAACATCATAAGTAGCAGCAGTCACAATGAAGCAAATGCAGTTTCAATATTATCAACATGTTTTATCAAACATCAAAATATATCTTTTTAACAAGGGTGATCATGAATTTTCAGCTGAAAATTTCATCCCCTGTTTCCCTTGTTTTTCAGATTTCAATTTTCAGCTTTTCTCCCCCTTTTGTCATCAAAGGGGCACCTGCAAGAAATGATTATCATAGAAAATAGAGTATGCAAAATATATCCCAAAACATAATCAAAAAGTGTCATCAGAGTATCATATAGTTATGCAACTGTCAGTCTCCAACCTAACAAAATAAAGTAACTAATTGAGTCAAAGTGTGCCAATATCAAACAGTAAACAGAAATTTAATCATCCGAGAGATTAAAATCCAAGTCCTCTGCCTCTGCTTCACTACCAACTTCATCAACAAGGCTCTCCAGCATTAGGCTAACTCGCTCCTTACATTTCTTCCAGGCCGACTCATTTTCATATGACAACTTGCGAGCAGATTTATGAAACTGAACCATGAGGTCGGACATGTTGGAGAATTCTGTGAGAACATTTCTGAAGGATTCGGCAGCCTTGGAGGATTTTGGCCTACTTTCGAAATCATCATCAGAAGCCATAGACTTCTTCCCCTTTTTTGTAGCGCCGCCTCCTTTAATCATAGAGACCTTGTTCTCTACATCCTCATTTGTTAAGTCTACCTTAAAGTACTCAAAGATGCATGTGAGAAACATTCCATAAAGTAAATTAGCCTTTTTTGTACTCTTTACAGATTCCCACATATGTCTAATCATGAGATAGCTAAATGAAATAGATGATGAAGTAACAAGAGCAAAAATTATGAGGCAATCAGATACAGTTACCCTGTTATGAGAACCACTTTGTGGGGTGAGGATGTGAGTCAGCAGGGAGTTGGTTGGACCCAAAGCCTTGTGAGTAGGAACTGTTCCATCCAGGCCAGACAGATTTTCACAGATTTGATGAAGAACTTGCTTGTATGCAACCCCAACATGTGAATCCCATTTATCACTCATGTAAACCTTCGGCCCTTCATCAATATAACCAAGGGCAGAAGCAACGGTCTCAGTATTCAGAGTAATGTGCACACGTTTCACGTAGGAGTGAAGGCTGCCATCAATATATCTCAGATTCGCATAAAACTGTCTTACCAACCCTGGGTAAACCATTTTGTGAATAAGGAGCAATGGTGACCATTTGAGACTATCAAATAGGGGCTGTAGATTGATTCCTTTGGAGGCCAGAGATTCGAGATTCACTAAGTAAGAGGGGCACAGATGTCGCTTTTCTAAAATCTCTTTGTGGAATTCATAGAAAGCACACGTAGAGAACCTTGAAGGATCAAAATGTGAGTGTGGTTTGTGAAACTTATTCTTGAAATCCATTGAACCAAGGTTCGTGGGTTCTCTGGTCTCATGAAGCACGAAACCCTTGGCCTTTTGAGAGCTCTTTTCGGATGCATGGGGAGTGGATCTCTTCAGTGGTGAAGGTGGTGGAGACGGAATGGGTGATGTGTGAGACTCTTCTTCTTCTTCCACGGGACCTTTTCCTTTCTTCTTTCTTGAAGAGGTTTTCGTGGCAATGACCTTCCTTCTCATGGTGTCGGTTTGCTTTGAGGGAGGTGAGGGTGATGATGATGATGTAGAGTGAATATGGATGTGAGTATGAGATTGTGGAGTGGACGGTTTTTGAGAGAATAGGATCCTTTCACTTTTCCTGGGGGCAGTTTTCTTTTTCATGGTTGGGAGAGTGGAGAAGTTGAATATGAAAGGGTGAGGAGGGCCGAAAGATGTGAGGGAGAAGGGAGGTTAGTGGTGCAATAAATGTGGAGTGGAGAGAGATAGTGGAGGGAGTTATGAACCATTAATGGCGCGGTTATTAACCAGGGAAGTTTTTCAAAAACTGAAAAAGGGAGTTTCCTTGAATCAAGGGATTAGTTGAAAGGAAAGATTTGATTTGACAACATGCTTCTTCCAACAAGATTTGATAAGACAACTAAGGAATTTTGTGATTTTATTTTTCAAAAAAAATGAGGAACTAACAAAACTATCATGGTGGGGTCAAAAGATATTTGGTGGGACCCATGAAACTTAAATTCTGCGTTGCCTCCCCCTTAATTGTAGCTCTTCCATCATGCCCTCATTTTTATCTCGTCCAAACCTACGAGACAAAACTGAACAGAGTCAAATATTCACAAGTTATCAATAGAGCTTAAATCAAACATTCCCAAACTTTTTCTCAATGTACAGAATCTATCTTCACAGAGGGGTTTTGTAAAAATATCAGCAATTTGGTCTTCAGATTTTACAAATTGAATATCAATAGTACCCTTTTGCACATGTTCTCTAATAAAATGATATTTTATCTCAATGTGCTTAGTTCTTGAGTGCAGAACATGATTTTTTGAAATATTTATGGCACTCATGTTATCACAGAACAAGGGTATACTATTGATCTTTAATTTGTAATCCTCTAATTGGGTTTTTAACCAAATTAATTGAGAGTAACATGCAGATGCGGAAATGTATTCTGCTCCAGCTGTGGATAAAGTCACTGTGGCTTGCTTCTTGCTTGACCACATGTTGAGTGAGCTTCCAAGGAAGCAACACATGCCTGATGTGCTTCGTCTATCCACTCTATCTCCTGCATAATTTGCATCACAAAACCCTACTGCACAAAAATCTTCAGATTTAGGATACCATAATCCAAAATTGCAAGTCCCCTTAATGTATCTAATGATGCGTTTAATGGCCGTAAGATGGGATTCCTTTGGGTGAGATTGAAACCTTGAGCATACACCCACACTTTGGGCAATATCCGGTCTAGAGGAGGTAAGGTACATTAATGAACCTATCATTCCTCTATACCTTGTTTCATCCACATCTTGACCATCATCATCCTTTTCAAGTTTTGTGTTGGGATGCATTAGTATACCCATTGGTTTGGAATTTTCTAGGCCAAATTTTTTGATAAGTTCTTTTGCATACTTTCCTTAGTGAATAAAAGTACCACTAGGAGTTTGTTTGATTTGTAGGCCAAGAAAGAAATTAAGCTCTCCCATTAAACTCATTTTAAACTCACTAGTCATAAGTTTTCCAAACTCTTCACACAAGGATACATTGGCCGATCCAAAAACAATGTCATCAACATAAACTTGAACAAGGAGTATATCATCATTAGATGCTTTAATAAATAAAGTAGTGTCGGTGGTACCCCTTTGAAACTGGTTTTCCAACAAGAAGGCACTAAACCTTTCATACCAAGCTCTTGGAGCTTGTCTAAGACCATAAAGAGCTTTCGATAGTTTGAAAACATGATTTGGAAACTCTTTATATTCAAAACTGGGGGGTTGAGCCACATACACTTCTCTATCAATAAAGCCATTAAGAAAAGCACATTTAACATCCATTTGAAACATTTTGAAACCTTTATGGGAAGCATAGGCAAGAAGTAACCTAATTGCTTCCATTCTAGCTACTGGAGCAAAAGACTCATCAAAATCTATACCCTTTTCTTGATCGTAACCTTGGGCCACTAATCTAGCCTTGTTACGAACAACTTGTCCATCCTCACCAAGTTTATTTTTAAACACCCACTTAGTACCCGTAACTTTCTTACCATCCGGATGAGGTACTAGTGTCCAAACCTCATTCTTGTCGAATTGAGCAAGCTCTTCTTGCATTGCTTTGATCCAAGATGGATCTTCAAGAGTTTGTTTGACATTGTTGGTCTCCATTTGTGACAAGAAGGCAAAATTGCTTGGTTCGGATTGCCTTTTGGTGGAGGATCTTGTTGTTACTCCTTGAGAGGGATCACCAATTATGAAGTCATGAGGATAACCCCTCATAGACTTCCATTCTCTGGGCTTTCTAAGTGGTGTTGAGCTTTGATGAGCTTCTGGTGGTCTCACTGTCTCAGTTTCTCGTGTCTGTTCAGGAGATAAAATGGAATTATCTCCTCCAATCTGACGAGACAAAACTGGACTGGCAGATTCATCGTTTTGAGCAGATTTGGGATTTTCTTCTCTTGTTCCAGCCTCTTCACTATCTGAATCATTATCTATCACAGCACTGGGAATTAAGTTAGAATCACAAAAAGTAACGTGTATGGATTCCTCTATGGTTCTATGCTCTTTGAGATAAATTCTATAGGCCTTGCTTGTGGTGGAATATTCAACAAACATTCCTTCATAGGATTTTGGATCAAACTTTCCAAGGTTTTCTTTATTGTTAAGTACAAAGCATTTGCATCCAAAAACATGAAAGTACTTAAGATTTGGAGGGGTTCCTTTCCATAGCTCATAAGGGGTTTTCTTCAACCCTTTTCTAATGATTGTCCTATTCAAAATGTAACAAGCTGTATTTACAGCTTCAGCCCATAAAAATTTAGGAATCTCATTTTCACAAAGCATAGCCCTAGTCATCTCTTGAAGGCTTCTATTCCTTCTCTCAACCACCCCATTTTGTTGGGGGGTTCTTGGGCATGAAAAGTTATGAGAAATTCCTAAGTCATCACAGAATTTTTCAAAATTTTAGTTTTTAAATTCTCTTCCATGATCACTTCTTAAATGGGCAATTTTTAAATCCTTTTCATTTTGGATTTTCTTGCAAAGAGTGGAGAAGGCATGGAAAGCATCATTTTTATGAGCAAGGAAAAGTACCCAACCAAATCTAGAGTAATCATCTACCACCACAAGACCATAGTGTTTACCTCCTAAACTTTGAGTTCTTGTTGGTCCAAAAAGATCAATATGTAACATCTCTAATGGCCTTTTCGTTGAGATTCCATCTTTAGGTTTAAAAGAGGATTTTACTTGTTTGCCCAATTGGCAAGAATCACAAGTAAGATCCTTATCAAATTTGATATTTGGAATTCCTCTAACCAGATTTTTCTTAACTAGCTTAGAAATTTGGTACATGCTTGCATGACCCAACTTTCTATGCCATAGCCATTTTTCAGAATCAAAAGATGTAAAGCATATCACATTTTGTTCTTTTAGGTCCTCAAGAGTCAATCCATACACATTATTGCATCTTTTAGCTTCAAATAAAATATCTCCAGTTTTTTCACAAACAACCAAACATACAAACTTCCTAAAAATAACTTCAAAACCCAAATCACACAGTTGACTAACACTAAGCAAATTATGTTTCAAACCATTTACAAGAAGGACATCATTTATACACGATGAAAAGTTTTTACCAACTTTTCCAATAGCCACTATTTTTCCTTTTGCATCATCACCAAAAGTGACAAGTCCTCCATCATATTCATCAAGCTTTATGAAGAAGGTTGTCTTTCCGGTCATATGCCTAGAGCATCCGCTATCCATATACCACATATTTTCCTTCTGTTTGGATGCTAGGCACACCTACAAAACAAGCTCAAGTGACCTTAGGTATCCAAATTTTCTTGGATCCTTTCACGTTAAATCATCTCTTATGTCCTAAGCCATTATAATCAAAGACAACTTTACAAACTTTATCACCAATCATTCTTTCACCAAAAAAGCATTGAATCGGAAAGTGTCCATTTCGATTGCATAGTCTACAAAATCTTGGAGTTGCTGTTTTGTTAAAGTAGGTGGGGTCTTGAAATCTTGTATCATTAGAGGATGAAGCAAGGTTTTCAAAATGAGATTTTTCAGCAGATTTATAAAACCCCAACCCAGCCTTATCATAAAGAGGTTTTTGACTAGCCAAGATTTGATTCAGATTTTCAGAACTTTGGGTGAACTTGGCTAAGTCTTCCTTAAGCCTTTTAACCTCTTTAAGCAACTCTTCATTTCTTTTAAAACAGTCTACATATGCAAGAACGGAATGATTACTTTCACAGCTCTTAATTTGGGCTTTTAACTGCTTATTTTCTTCAACAAGATCACAGGCAGTTTCGGCCTCTCTCACTTTTTCTTTAAGAAAACTGTTTTCAGCTTTAAGAATGGTGATTTGTTGTTCAAGTTCTTGATTTTCCAACAAAAAGCATCTTATTTTTTCAGAAAGGTGGTCTATCATAAG
Organism: Arachis hypogaea; assembly: GCF_003086295.3. Taxonomy (NCBI): domain Eukaryota; kingdom Viridiplantae; phylum Streptophyta; class Magnoliopsida; order Fabales; family Fabaceae; genus Arachis; species Arachis hypogaea. Next base: position 149,062,132 of record NC_092050.1, read on the forward strand.
ATGAAGATCTTCAGTGTTAGGGTTATGAAAGACTACCTGATCTATGTGATCTGCCATGAGACAAGGTTGTGACTTGGTCTTGGATTCCTCATCATCATCATCCAAGTCATTTTCCAAATCTTTCCAAGAAGCCATCAGTCCCTTCTTCTTTCCTCTTTTTGGCTTCTCTTCCTTTTTTAACTTGGGACAATCAGATTTGAAATGCCCCATTTCCTTGCAGTTGTAACAAGTCCCTTTGCTAAGGTCTTTCTTCATTTTCCTTGAGCTGCTGCCTTTGCCTTTGAGCTTCATCATTTTCCTGAATTTTTTTGCAAACAAAACAAATTCATTTTCAGATGAGTTATCACTAGATTCATCATCCAGAGGGTTAGTGATAGATGAAAAAGCTATTCCTTTCTTTTTTGAATCTTTTTTCAAGTAGGTGTTTTCAAAAGTAAGTAAATTTTCTCTCAAATCATCATAAGTCATAGAGTCAAGACCACTACTCTCAGAAATAATTAAAGCTTTTGTTTCCCACTCTTTTGTGAGACATCTCAACACTCTTCTCACTAGCACAGATTCAGGATACTTGATTCCCATAGCATCCAAGCCAGCAATGATGGTGTTGAAGCATTCAAACATCTCATCAATGGATTCTCCTTTCTTCATTGCAAACATTTCGTACTCTCTGTTTAACATATCAATCCTGGTCTTTTTCACAATGGTTGTTCCTTCATGAGTAACTAGGAGTTTGTCCCAGATTTCCTTTGCTGTTGTGCAACGTGATACCCGTCGGTACTCCTCAAAGCTGATAGCACAGTTGAGCAGATTGATGGCTTTGGCGTTGAGCTCCACCTTTTTTCTATCTTCATCCGTCCAACTTGCTTCTGGTTTGAGAGAGACAACTCCTTCGGCACTTGTAACGGTTGGATATTGAGGCCCTTCCAATATGATCTTCCAAAGTCTGTAATCCACTGCTTGTACAAATATCTTCATCCTCTCCTTCCAATAGGTATAGTTTTTTCCATTGAAAAGAGGAGGTCTGTTGCTTGATTGTCCTTTGGTCAGATTGTAGGACACCACATTTGAGCCACTATTTTCTGCCATGAGGATCTTTACTCCAAGCTGCAAAGCTTGATCTCTTTGAGACCAAGCTCTGATACCAATTGATGGTAATCAGTGGCTAAGAGAAGGAGGGGTTGAATCTTAGCCCCATTTTTGCTTGATAATACTTGCTGACCTTCGAAACCAAGTTTGGAAACCTTTTGTCCTTTTATCTCGTAGCTAGACACGAGACTTTTTCTTTTGTCTCGTCTCCAACCACGAGACTTTTCTTTTTGTCTCGTCACTTGGCACGAGATATTTTCTATTTTTGCTCCTGTGCAGTAGAAACAGAAATGTAGTAGAAAGGAGAGAAAATTACACCCATATATATCCTGGTTCAGCTGCTAAGTGCAGTGTAACCTACATCCAGTCTCCATCACAAACATGATGGAATTTCACTATAATCTTCCTGATTACAATCTGTAAAGTGCTAACCCAACTTACAAGAGGATTCCCACAGAATCATGAAACACAACATAGATGAATAAAGGAACTCTATGGACATCTATGGCTTTTTCTTTTAATTTTGCACTCTCTGCCTTTTTCTGCTCTATGGCTTTTTCATACAAACCTCACTGTTTGCCTTTTTCCATGAGACTCAAGACATGACAAAATTAAACAGAAAAATACTAAACAGAATACATTGAAGAAGAAGAAAATCTGTAAGCTTAGGTAGCTCTGAGAATCCTGTGCCTTGCACTCTCACTGCTTGCTTCTAACTCCTTGCTCCAAACAGTGGTTGTTCTCTCTTTTTATAGAAGAGGGAAGCCTCCACACTTGAAGCCAAAACCCAAGCCAACTTCTTCTTCCTTCAAGAAACAGATCCGGTTTGGCCACACAGAGAGAGAAGAGATAACCATGCAATAACCAACATGCAATTACCTCTAGTCCTTCTTTGGTCATCACTCTTCATCAATCCGAGCTCTCCATCCTTGGCTTGCTCTCCAAGATGGATTTCTAGACCTTGATGCTTCATGATGATGATGACTTCATCTGCTTCAATCTCTGCCTCTACCATCACTTCGCCACTCTAGCTACTTCCTGTGGTGGTTGAGCAGAATCAAAGACAAGTCACGCCTCCAAGAGTCTCTTCCTTGCTGGCCGAATCTTCTTCCTTCTTTTTGAGCATGATGAGCTCAAGAATACTTCACCAAATCTAACCATATTTGGTGAAAATCTCAGCCACAGCACACTTTTATTTTGTTATGTTTTCTTGCCATCAATGAGATGGTCTTGTAGTTTGCTCTTTCTTCAATTTGGTTGCTAAGTTTTGCTTTCATGGTTTCCTGTGTAATAACCGAAGAAGAGAAGCAAAGATGAGAAAGAGAAGAGAGAAATTCGAACACTAGCTAATGGGTAATGATAAAGTGAAATTAAAGTCCAACTTCCCTTGCATAAGGTAGCGTGTAGAGTTACTAAACCCATCAAATCAATTTCTCTCTCTCACATTTATGTTTCCAATGCTAGCAAATTAAATTTGAAATCCATCCAAAGTAAAGAAATGGGATCCGTGGGAAAGCATGAGGCAAATGATAATATTTGCTTTTCTGATGGATTTTGGATCAAGCATTGGTTCTTGTAGCATCAAAATTAATTTGGGCTTGTAGTAATAATAGCTTCAATTTGGCCCAAATAAAACACAACATTGTTTCAGCCACTATGATCACAATTAGATTAATATCAAGGCTGAGTGTTCATAGGCATATTGGGCTTGCACCAGAATTTCATTTTCGGCCCAATATTAAAAACCTGTAACAAAATTATTAATCAATATATATTAAATGGGAATCAAATTAATAATTTTGTAATTAATTACTTTTAATAATGTTTAGTCATCACAAATATTAATTTAGAGTTTTCTAAACTCATCATATCCCTATGCTTGAGAATGAATGGAGTATGTTAGGTAATATGCCGATTCCAGATAAGATGAAGGTGATAAATAAAAGCATCTCGAAATGAAATAGAGAAGTGTTTGAAAATATTGATGAAAGGATAAGAAAATTTGAGGAAGAGATAGTGAAGGTGGATGAGAACCTAGATGTGGGTAGAGATGTGGATGTGAATCTGAGTAGGAGGAAGGCTATTGCGAGTCAGCTAGAAATTTGGTATAGAAAAATAAAAGGAGAATATTGGAAACAAATGTCGAGAGAAAAACATTAAAGAGGTTGAATCCTAAATATGACGTGGGTAACATTAGCATCGAAGATAGATGTGCTAGAAGAGATGAAGAACTTTAGACCAATTAGCATGATTGGGAGTGTCTACAAAGTAATCTCGAATGTGTTGGTTTCAGAATGAAGAGTGTGATGAGTACATTGGTGGGGGAGGTGCAATCGAATTTTATCCAGCATTGACAAATCTTAGATAGTGCGCTGATTGCATGTGAAACGGAAGTAAGAAGAAAGGTGTCATTGTCAAGTTTGACTTCAAAAAGGCTTACGATACGGTAAAATGGGTATTTGTGGACCATATCTTGGAATGCATGAGCTTTGGTGAAGTATGGAGAAAATGGATAAGAGGAATGCTTAACACGGCGGCAATGTCCATTATTGTTAATGGTACTCCAATCGAACCATTCTCCATGGAGTGAGGCTCGCACCAAGGTGATCCAATGTCTCTATTTTTATTTATATTAGTGGCTGAAGTTTTGAATCAAATGCTAATAAAAACAAGAAATAGAGGTTTGGTGAATGGGTTACAGGTAGGGAAAGACAAGGTGCTTTTATCACACTTGTAGTTTGCAAATGACACAATTCTGTTCTGTCCACCAGAAAGAAGAATTCTGAGAAACTATGGGAGGGTCCTAACATGTTTTGGTATGATGTCTGGTTTAGTGATCAATTATCAAAAGTCTACACTTATATTAATCAATGTTCACAATGAGGAAGCTACTTTCCTGGCAGAAGAGCTGAATTGTCCGATGGGGATATTGTCTATTACTTACTTGGGGATTCCATTGGGGGCTAATCCTAAAAGGATTGATACATGGAAGCCGATGGTTGAGAAAATGGAGAAGAAGTTGTGCAAGTGAAAAGCAAGGGTGTTATCTAAAGCGGGTAGACTTACGATTATTAAAGCGGTGATAAATAACCTTCTTATGAACTACTTAAGCATCTTCAAGCTACTCAAAGCTCTGGCAAAAAAGATTGTATCTATTTAGTCAAGGTTTTTTTGGGGTGAGAAAGCGGGGAGGTCAAAACTTCCTACAGTTAGTTGGAGTGAAATCCAAAAACCGAAAGAGTATGGTGGTCTAGGGGTTGGCGACATTACAATAAAAGACGCAACATTATTATTCAAATGGTGTTGGAGGTATTCAACAGAAGATAAACCAATGTGGAAGAGAACAGTTTCATCTTGTAATGGGGTGTCGCTCCTAAAGCCTATCCATAATCATGATGCTCCAAAATCTAATGGTCTATGGAAGGATATCTTTAGTGGTGCATGTGAGAATCGGTTCTGTAAGAAAGTAAGTTTGAAGGGGCTGAGATTGTGTGTGAAAAATGGAGAGAAAACTATATTTTGGGAGGATAGATGGCTTGGTGATTTAAGTTTGAGGGAGAAGTTTCCTAGGCTCTACGATATTTCTACTAAAAAATTGGACTATATTGCAAATTGTGGCTTTTGGGATGGTTTATCTTGGAACTGGAACTTGAGATAGAGTTGTCGTTTCTTTGAGTAGGAGTATAAATACTGTGAAAATTTACATACTTTGCTTCAAACTGTGGTTTTAAATGTAAGTACTCAGGATAAAGTCATTTAAAGCTTTTCAGAGGATAGAACCTTCTCGATCAAATCTTTTACTAACTTCACAGTAGCAATGACACCGGGATAGGCAGAATCAAGGCATACGTTTGATAATATCTGGAAAAGTGCTATACCATCAAGGGTAGAGTTGATCGTGGTCCTTGGCAAATTAAACACTGTAAAGAGGTTAGCAAATTTTAACATAATTGCTAAAAATCAATTGACTTGTATATTGTGTGGTTTGGATGAGGAGGATGGAGATTATTTGTTTGTTCATTGTAATTATGTGTCAATGTTATGGTCTAGAATAATGTTGATTGGAGGGATTAGTTGGGTTAGGCCAAGAGGTGTTAGAGAATTTTTTTTGAATCTTGGTGTAATCAGGGTGTAAAATGTGGTAGAAGAAAATAGTTGAATTTATTGTTTGCAATTGTTTGGACTACTTAGAGAGTTAGGAACAAAAAAGCTTTTGATAATAGGAGTATTCAAGCAAATGTTGCTTAGGAGGAGATATTAGTACGTTGAAAAGAATGCGAGTTACTCTATAAAAAAATTCAAAATTGAACATTCCTCTTAAGAATGGGGTGGCCGTGAAGGGCCTCACTATTATGGAGCAATCTTCGGTGGTGGCTGGGTGGCTTTGTGCAGAATTTGTGGTGCAGAATTTGTATGACAATAGGAGGGTACTTCCTAGATGCTGAGAATAAACTAGTGGCGCTGATTTGTGAATTTCATAGTTCAAGTTTAAGATTGGATGCACTTTTGAAAGGAGTTGAGATATTTGTTCAATTTGTTCTTGAAGAGTTCTTGACACTTCTACATAATCTGGTGATTAAAACTAATGAATTATTCCTAATAAATTAGTCTAAAGGTCAGGATAATGGCATGTCAAGTTTAAACTTCCAAAAGAATAAATTGAAGAACATGTTGGAACAAGTAGGACTTTGAAGTTTGTGTAAGCATCACAAAAGAAATTTAACTTCATTGATAAATGGAAACAACTTGTAGCAAGAAAAACTATAATAGTGTTATATGGTGTTAAATAGCTATGCTTTTCTTTGGTTCTTATTGTCAACTAAATTTGCTTCTCCCCGATGGCAATGTGGCAGGGGTGTAGTTATTTTGGTTATAGAAGTTGTTCTTCTTTATTGCTTCTATTAGGTCGTTTTGACTTTTTTTATTTTGTTTAGATCTTTTTAAAACTATTTTCTCCCACTTTTGTGTGGTCGAGAGTGTTAACAACCATGAAAAAAGTAGTGAAACAAAATGAAAAAGCAATGCATGGCAAGAATTATTATAGCAACGGACAAAATAAAAAATGAAAAGGCATTGAAACATTTTGGAGTGCAAGCCTTGCATTATATAGCTGGTCGCAAAACAATATTTGAAGACAAGAAAAATAAAGTGAGATTAGAGTATCATCTCATACACATGTTTCATCAATATTTTGCTTCATTTTTAAGCTTCATTTAAAATTTCTTTATTATGACTATCTGATGTCTATCTTTCTGTAATTGAAAAAAAAAGCTAGCTAATCATGGTGAAGCGAGAAAAATGAAAAAAAAAATCATGAGTAAAAAGAGGCAAAAGAAATAAATTGAAAAAAGTCAAAGTAATTTATGTGTATTTAGATTTTATTGAACTAGAATTAGTCTCTCTTAACTAAGTTGGGATAGTACTTGATGATTGTTGAATATAGTTAGATTTCCTTTAGTTAAGTTGGGATAATATTTGGTAGCTATTAAACTAGTTTGGGTTCTTCTTAGCCAAGTTAGAATAGTATTTGGTGGATATTAAATGAATTATGTTGTAATTCATTGGTATTGGTATATGTAATAAATTAGCTTATAGTTAAAATTTTACTGTGATTATGGTGAAAACTAAATATAAATTTCGTTGCATATGGAAGTTAAATCAAGATACAGACTTGTGTGCTTCTCTCCTTTTCTACTATGTTTTGTTCTGACTTTAAAGACAAAACGCAAATAATCTCATACTAATTTAGCTTTTACGAAAACGGTTTTAAAAACTTCAACTTTAAAATGAACTTAAATGAATACCTCTTTCTCAAATTTTAGTATCGTCGTCAAATTTAAAATTGTTATTGTTAATTTTATATTTTTATTAGTGTCCAACTTGCTCGAATGCTCGTCAAAAAAATTAATAGCTTAATTAAATAGAATAGTGAAAAAAAAATCTATTATCTAATTTTTTATTTATATATGTTAATTTTCTATCCCAACTTTTGTATTTTAATCCCTAGATTATCTATTTTTGTTGATTATTTTAATATTTTTGGTGATCACAGGAAAAGTGGTCAAACTTAAATGGCATAGACTCCCCATACTCAATTAAGAGGTTGCGGATTCGAGTCTCCTATTTTTCCAATCGAGTATAATAAACTGAGTTTAGGTCAAAAGGATTCGTGGTTGATTAAAATTTCTTAGAGGATTTATTTATGTTTAATAGTTAATACCACTTTCTAACAAAAAAGCATCAAGGTTATACGTTTGTTACCCAATCTAGCTCGAATAAGGTAGGCATTCATTATTAATTTATTATTAACATGTGAAATCAGAGATCTTAAAAGATAAAGTGATTAAATTCTACGTTAACTTACGTTTTCATTAACTTAATTTTAGTTGAATCTGTTGACAAAATAAATGCCTTAAACTTTATTGTCTCATTCGCAAATGTGATGATTAATAATAACACAACAACCACATACATTGCTAAAAATAAAAGTTTAGATATTCAAATTCTCCTTTTCCTTAAAAAAATGTTATATTTTATTTTGGGTAATGTTAGATAGACAAAAAAAACAGTCAGAATTTATCTTATTTAGCATTAATTAATTATCGCAACAATTAATAAATACTAAATAAGACAAATTATGACTGTTTTTGGCTGATTTTCTTTGGTTACCAAACATTTCCGTTTATTTTATGTGAATATCATTTATCACTGTTTTGGTTGATTTTTGTTTGATTTCGACATATGTACTGATCAAGTTTATATCAATAATTTTAATTTAGAGAATAGATACAACTTTTCTAAAAAAATGAGCTTGACCAAAAACTTATCAATTTTAATGTCAAAATTAATTTTACCATTAGTGGAATAATAAATTTTTTATATTATTAAAAATAAATTAATGTAAACAGATGTTAACATGAATCGAAAACAACAATATAAGACTAAACAACTTTAATCGTGGAATCACAAGAAATAAAATAATAAAATACTGAAAATGAAAGAAAAAAAAAAACAAAGCTTGAACAACATGCTAAACAAGATGGAAACAAAAGAAATAAACAAATAAAAAAAAATTAATTTTTAATACTCACATGCATTTACACTCTATAATTTTTCCTGGCATCACTTGCAAAATTTTGATGTGATTTTTTAGTGTTTAAATAGAAATTTCCTTTCTATTTTTTGCTTTGCCTATTTATAGAGAAAATTATTGGTTCATAAGAGCCTTTTTAGCAGTCACACCCGCTTTTTTTCTTTCCTTGTTTTTCAAGAACATATCCCCACTTTCTATTCCAACCTTACGAGTCAAGTAATATACCCCATGTTTCAGAGTATTTGTACATCAGAATTAGATTTTATTTCAAGCACATGTTAATAATCATGACCTTATTTCACTTGTTTAATTTGTTCGACTATCATGTTTTATCATTCATATCTTTGACTGCCACCATTGTTATTTCTTCATTCTGATTTACATCTTGTCAAAACATTCTTTTCACGTGGACCAACAAGATCTAACATCCACTTCAATTGTTTACTGTGGAAGTTACTCAATATAATCGAACTTTATTTTGTACTACAAACCATCCCCAACCCACACCAAAAAATAATGAAACAAAAAATATATTTATTTTTTTTCTCTATTTTCTTCTACTATTTTGCTCTCAACTTTCCAATTCCATGGATTATTTCAGCAAAGAAGACGGAAAGATGGATCCAAATATCTAATACTTTTAGCATTATTGTTCTTCAAAATTTCAGCCATGTCACATTTTTTCTCCTATAATATGTTGTCAAGAAGTAATATTTATTTGCACATTGTAACCATAGTCCTGAAAAAGTAAGAGCCTTTCTGTGATTTTTTTTAGATTAACTACCAGAAATATGTTTGAATTATTTTAAAAATATAATGAAAATATTTTTAAATGTTAATATGGATAAAAAAATTATTTTTATCCATGAAAATTTTAAAAGTTGATAAATCTATTTACAAAATAATGAAATTAAGATTGTAATTATAAAAAATAGGTTCTGTATAACAAAATTATCTAAACCTTAAAAAACTATTCAAAAACTCCAAATTACCCTTATTCCCCTCGCTATTTCCACTCAAATACGGTAAGTAACACAATTAATTTTATAAAATTATCAAAGACTAGGAGAAGAAGGAAGGGCGGTGCTGGCGGGACTAGGAGTGGCCGTCGCCATTGCCATCAAACAAGCGAGAAAGATTGAGAGAGAAGGCCGACACAGAGAGTGAGAGAGAACGACAAAACGCGAGGAGAGGAAGGAAGGGCTATGCTGTCGTTGCTGAAACTTCCTTTGCTGTCGTTGTTGCCAGAGAAGGACTTCGTCATCGCCGTCGTAGCTGGAGGCACAGAAAACGAAGAAAGGGAGAGCTTAGACCATCTCCAGTAGGGAACTCATCCCAGTTCCTGTTTATGGTCCACCTGTCATAAAAAGTAACTCCACATCAGCTTTTGCATCATAAACAATAAATAGGAACTCAAAGCATCTATCTCTTCTTCATTAGGAGGAACTAACTTTAGTCCCTATTGTGGTCCCACTTAATTAATTAATTAAAATACTTAAAATTAATATAATTAATTTTTTTCAATAATATTATTTAAATTTATAAATTTAAAAATAATTCATTATTAAAAAATATTAATATTAAATAAATTCATATATAATAATAATACACAATATATAATTCGAGATTATACTAATTTATAGTTTTGTGTTTACAACTGCTAATTTTAATAATATCATTAGCATTTTAAATTTTAAAAATAAAAATAACCAACTCAACTAAAAATTATTTTATAAGGTATAAAAATTAAATTTATTTTTTAATGTAAGTAAATTTAATTAATTATAATTTAATATAATAATATAAATAATATTCAATATTAATTATAATATAAATAATTAATATAAATTATTAATTAAATAAAAACTTAATTATTTAATTTAATTAATTATTTAATTAATTATTATTTAAATAATTAATATAAATTATTAATTAAATAAAAATATAATTATTTAATATAATTTTTATTATAATTATTACTAATTTAATTATTATTTAATTATTTAATTATTTCAGATTTTATATTATTATTTTTTTATAATAATTTGCCAAATGACAAGTTATTATTGGTTAATTTGAGTCCCTGCTTAGAGAGACTCCCTTACTTTGATCCTTGTGCGGGAACTCACTCCTTCTCTCCTCCAATGGTTAGAGTTCCTATATGTCAGAAAAAAGTCAAAGAGGAACTCACCATTGGAGGTGCTCTTAGGTTAACTAGAGAGAAAGAGGAGGGATACAATGGAGGATGAGTTGTTCCGACACCGCCGCCCCTACTGTCACCGTCGACAGAACTCGCCATTAGAGGCACTGTCCTTACTAACGGCTCCAACCTCGACGGTTACAACATCATTGTCAACAAACCTCAGCCTCGTGGCGATGGCGAAGGTGATGGCAGTGGCTTCAAAAGTGGAAGAGACCGTGGATATGGTGGTGGTGGATTTAGCCACGGTAGTGGCCGTTGTGAAGGTGGATACAACATAAACAGTGGCAATGGAGGTGGCGGTTATAGAAGTGGCAAGGACCGTGGTTATGGGGATGGTGACAGTGACTAGTATTTGGTTATGGGTTCGTGGTATTGTTATAGTTCTATCTAACTTTTGACCTTTGAATCTGGTTGTTTGTTGGGAGGATGATGGTGGTAAGGAGAAAGAGGCAACGACACTGGTAATTGTGGAGACGATGACATTGGCGGTTGTAGTAGACGTAGATGAGAATTGGAGAGAAAAAATTTTAGTGGTGATAAAGCCATTGAGGGTTAGGGATTAGGATGAGTTAGGTTACACTAAAAAGAGATAATTTGAAATTTTGGGTAATTTTTTATGGTTTAGATAATTTTGTCGTACGAAACTCATTTTTCATGGGTACAAAACTTTAATTTTATTGTTTCGTGGATAATTTTGTCTGCGTTTAAAAATTTTAAAAATAAAAATAGTAGTTTACTCTAAAAAAAACCATAAATACTAAGACAATTCAAGTGTATTTTTAAAGGATTTATCTTTTTTATTTTAAAATTATTCTTTCAATTTATGAATTAGTTAAAACACTACAATTATAAATGGCCGAGATACCTAATATTATGATTACAAAAAGATTATATGTATAAAAAAATAATTGACCAAATTAAAAACTATTTATAAATATTATTTTATATATTTTATATTTTAACGTATATTTTATATAATCACTTAAATTTGGTGACTTATTTTTTATATAGACGTAACATAATTTTTGTTAGGTCTTTAGTTATAATCTCGACCTCAAAAGAGAGAACAAGCAATATCAAAATACCTATAATTTTATTCCTTTCGGCATAACCATTAAGAAAAAAATTAAAGGTCATCGATACGTTATAAAAACAAACACAAGAGACACATATGAACAATTACAAAAAATTATTAAAGACCAAAACAAAACACTAGATATAAGTATATAACCTCCAAACTCTAGGCCATTCGATTATTCTACCAAGAGCTTCACCTCTACTTCAATACAACCACTCCATCAATTTCTTAAGTGTGGACTACTAATGCTACTCTTTTAACCCACTTCTTTATCAAGATAAATACTCTTTTTACACCGTCAATTGGTCTAGCAATTTCTCTCTAATTATGCCCACTTCATTCGTTAGACTCAAGGTTTTAAGTTTTAACCACTAATACACTTCTTCTTTCACTACAAACTTAAAAACACCATCAATTTTTGGGTTAGATTTGTCTTTTTATTATCCATTGAATTTTTTTTTATTGCAATGTCATTTGTATTGATATTTTTTTAACCTCTTCTTGTGTAATGTTTTACTATAGCTTCTTCCTCACTAAATTGTAACATGAATTGAGACTTAAGTTTGCAGATTTTTCTTGCTTTCTCTTCTGAATCTTTTATATTATTATCATTATTTGTTCTTGAGCAATTTCTTCTTCTTCTCTTTGATTTTTGGACGCTTTCTTTCTTTTTTGTTGGGTGATATTTTCTTGTTTCTTGATTATGTTTTTCTTTTTTTAGATGTGTGTCTATACCCTTTTGTTAATGTTGCCTCCAATTTTTTTTTGTCTATATTTTATTTATTTCTTTTTGTGAAACTGCTTTTTCTAATTTTATCACCCTCTTGTTATTAATTTTTTTTTTTACTTTTTTTTCTTCTTCTTTTAGTCCAATTTGAGTCAAATTTTCTTCAATAATATCTTTAAAATCAAGCGGATATACCGATTTAGAATAACATTCATTTTTTTTCTCTGTTTGCTTCAAGTAATTCAGCTTTTTCTTTATCCCACGTAAATTCAGTTGTCTTTTATATTATTTTTTAGTACTTTCTATCATCATTGATATATATTGTTGAGATAAAATCTTGAGTAGAAGTCAAGTTCTCTATCATTTATAAATTAAGAGGATTTATTTTTTCCACTTGCATGCATTACTACTTTTTTATGTACTTAAAAAGTATTTATATACAGTGTCTACTTTTTTTTTTTTTAATCGTAATGTAGTTGTTTAATTAATCTTAGGCTATGTTTGGTTAGAAGGAAAGAAATAGAAAAGAAAGAAATAGAAAGGAAAGAAATTGAGTGAATTTGTATTTTCTTTAGATGTGTTTGGATGAAAGGAAAATAAGAAGGAAAGAAATGTTATAAAAAGATAACTTTATCCTTGTATTATAAAATACATTGAAATAAGTGAAGGGGTAATATTGGAAGTTGTGAGAGAAAATAAGTTTTCCCTCCCTTTTCTTTCCAACATTGGAGAGAAAAAAAATTGGTGAATCCCACCAGTTTTTTTCCACCCCTTTTCTTTCCTCTTTTCTTTCCTTCATTTTCTCTTCAAACAAACATAGTGTTAGTGATAGCTACGATGCTTAAAAATATTTGTCTAATTTACTAAAAAAAATTAAAAATTCATATTTAATTTTAAAAATATAAAAATAAATAGTTATTAAATATTTAAAATTTACCATAACAAATAAATTAAACAAAAATTAAATACGAAATTATAGACATTATAAAATTTACCATTAATTTTATATCAATAGCCACTAACTAAAAATGATCCAACCATAATAAAAAGTTGAGTTTAAGCTTTATTTGTATCATTTACCAAATATAACATAAAAATAGTACTAAAAACAAAATAATTTTACAAAATAAAATAAAATTCTTCACAAACCATCTAATTTATTTTTGCTTGTTATTTAAATTTTATAGGTGGGTGAAGATGGAAATAGAAACATCTTATGCATATATTATATCTGATCCAAAACAAAGATTTTTTTTTATAATACAACCACTAAATCTAAATTATAACAACAATAAAATATCGAATTCTTTCAATCCATTACAATTGACATATCCGGTATCAAGTGTTTTGGGCAAAATGTGACAGGCAAATTCATGCCATATTTGATTGTTATGCAAAAATTGTTGTGCTTTTTTAACAGAAAAAAAGTATTTCATTTATGAAATAGTCATCCGTGTTGTAAAATAAATAAATAAATAAGGAAGAGAAATAAATATAAAATATAGAAATATAAATATGCTCTTATCTCACTAAAATATAAGTAATTTATCTATTAATAGTATAAATATTATAGCTTAAAACCACATAGAGATAGAGAGAGAGAGTTTATTTGCGGAGAAGAATATTATAGTAAAAGAGGAAGAGAGTAGAATATTTTATTGCTGTGTGTAATGTCTCTACCATACCCCCTATTTATACATGCATGGGGTCATTATTTTCAACATGCATTTAAGTCCATTTTCTCTTGAGAATGGACATCCACGTTGATCCTTATCACAACACTCCCCCTTGGATGTCCATTTAAGATTATTGCCTCATTAAAACCTTACTAAAGGAAAACCCTGTGGGAAAAACCTTAGTGAAGGAAAAAGAGTACAATATCCTTTGTGATGGGGACTGCCTCGTTAAAAACCTTGTCAAGAAAAACCCAATGGGAAAAAAAAAACCTGACCAAGGGAAAAAGAGTACAGTCTCCCCCTCCTGCCGACATCATTTAATGTCTCGAAATCGGCGCATTCCAATCTCATGTACCAATCTTTCAAAAGATGATTTTGGGAGTGACTTTGTAAATAAATCTGCCAGATTGTCACTTGAACGGATCTGTTGAACATCAATTGTCCCTTGATTTTGAAGGTCATGAGTGAAGAAGAATTTAGGAGAAATATGCTTTGTTCTATCACCTTTGATGTATCCACCCTTAAGTTGAGCAATGCATGCTACATTATCTTCAAACAGGACAGTTGGAGCTATCTTATGATCAATCAGTCCACATGATGATAGAATATATTGAATCAGACTCCTCAACCAAAAACACTCGCGACTAGCTTCATGAATCGCTAGTATTTCAGCATGATTAGAGGATGTTGCAGCAATCGTCTGTTTTGTGGACCTCCAAGATATAGCTGTACCACCATATGTGAACAGGTATCCTGTTTGAGATCTCCCTTTATGTGGATCAGACAAGTATCCGGCATCTGCATAGCCAACTAGTTGTGACTTGGATCCATAGGGATAAAACAATCTCATATCAACCGTTCCATGAAGATATCGAAAAATTTGTTTGATTCCACTCCAATGTCTTCTGGTTGGAGAGGAACTATACCTTGCTAGTAAATTCACCGCGAATGATATGTCAGGTCGCGTATTATTAGCAAGATACATTAGCGCTCCAATGGCACTAAGATATGGTACTTCAGGACCAAGGATATCTTCATTTTCTTCTTTAGGACGGAATTGATCCTTTTTCACATCCAAAGATCTTACGATCATTGGGGTACTTAATGGATGTGACTTATCCATATAAAATCTCTTCAAGATCTTTTCTGTGTATGTTGTTTGATGAATAAAGATCCCGTCTTTTATATGCTCGATCTGCAGGCCGAGACAAAATTTAGTCTTTCCAAGATCTTTCATCTCAAACTCTTCTTTTAGAGTTTTTATAATTGTTGGAATCTCTTCAGGAGTCCCAATGATATTTAAATCATCAACGTACACAGCAATTATAATGAATCCAGATGCAGATTTCTTTATGAAAACACACGGGCAGATATCATCATTTTTTGAATCCGTTTTTGGCCAGATACTCAGTAAGACGATTATACCACATTCGTCCAGATTGCTTTAGACCATATAAAGATCTTTGAAATTTGACTGAGTATAACCCTTGCGAATATTCATTGGATGGTTTAGATATCTTTAGTCCTTCAGGGACTTTCATATAGATATCACGATCTAATGAGCCGTATAAATAGGCTGTTACCACATCCATTAAATGCATATGCAGTTTATGATATGCAGATAGGCTGACCAAATAACGCAATGTTATCGCATCCACTACGGGGGAATACGTTTCTTCATAATCTATACCGGGCCTTTGTGAAAAACCTTGTGCCACAAGTCGGGCTTTATAGCGCACAACTTCATTTTTCTCATTTCGTTTTCTCACAAATACCCACTTATATCCAACAGGTTTTACATCTTCAGGTGTACGGACTACAGGTCCGAAGACTTCACGTTTTGCAAGTGAGTCTAATTCAGCCTTCATGGCTGCTTCCCATTTTGGCCAATCATTTCTTTGTCGACATTCTTTGACTGATCTTGGCTCAAGATCCTTACTTTCATGCATGATATCTACTGCCACATTATATGCAAATATTTCATTGACAATTGTCTTATTTCGGTCCCATTTCTCTCCTGTAAAGACATAATTTATCGAGATCTCGTCATTTTCACAATTTTCAGGTACCTGAACGTCTTCTGGCGTTATATCAGAATTTTGGACAACTGCGGGTGTCTCTACTATGTCTTTTTCAACAGGAATAATATTTACCTCTTTTCTCTTTCGAGGATTTCTATCTTTGGAACCGACAGGCCTGCCACGCTTCTGGCGTGTATTTGCTTCAGTGGCAGTTTGTCCAACTGGGACATCAATTCGAATTGGGGCATTTTCCGCTGGTATATAAGATTTGGTTATCCTCTTTGTATCGGAAAATGCATCAGGCAATTCATTTGCTATTCTTTGCAAATGTACAATCTTTTGAACTTCTAGTTCACATTGCATTGATCGAGGATCTAAATGCATCAACAATGATGCATTCCAATTAAGTTCCTTTTCAGGAAACTTATTCTCTCCCCCTAATGTTGGAAATTTTGATTCATCAAAATGGCAATCGGCAAACCGGGCTTTAAACACATCACCAGTTTGTATCTCAAGATACCTCACTATAGAGGGAGAATCATATCCAACATATATCCCCAATTTTCTTTGGGGTCCCATTTTGGTGCGATTAGGTGGTGCAATGGGAACATATATCGCACACCCAAATATTCTTAAATGGGAAACATTTGGCTGCTGGCCAAAAGCTAATTGTATAGGAGAGAATTGATGATAACTCGTTGGCCTCAAACGAATAAGTGCTGCGGCATGTAAAATAGCATGCCCCAAACCGAAGTTGGGAGATTTGTTCTCATAAGCAAGGGTCTAGCAATTAATTGGAGGCGCTTAATAAGTGATTCTGCTAACCCATTTTGTGTGTGAACATAAGCTACTGGATGTTCAACACTTATTCCATTAGCCATACAATAAGCATCAAAAGCTTGGGAAGTAAATTCACCAGCATTATCAAGACGAATTGCTTTAATTGGATTTTCTGGAAATTGTGCTTTTAATCGAATAATTTGAGCCAGTAATCTCGCAAACGCCAGGTTGCGAGAAGATAATAAGCACACATGTGACCATCTCGAAGATGCGTCTATCAGGACCATAAAATATCTAAAAGATCCACATGGTGGATGAATAGGTCCACATATATCACCTTGAATCCTCTCTAGGAATTCAGGGGACTCAAATCCAATCTTTACTGGTGATGGCCTTAAAATTAACTTCCCTTGAGAACATGCAGCACAACAAAATTCACTAGATTTAAGAATCTTCTGGTTCTTTAGTGAATGTCCATGAGAGTTTTCAATAATTCTCCTCATCATGGTTGTTCCCGGATGACCCAATCGGTCGTGCCAAGTTATGAACTCATTTGAGCTAGTAAACTTCTGGTTTACAGTGGCATGTGATTCAATTGCACTAATCTTGGTATAATACAACCCAGATGAAAGTGAGGGTAATTTTTCTAATATAACTTTCTTATTTGAATCATGAGTTGTGATACATAAATACTCATGATTTCCCTCATTCATCGTCTCAACATGATATCCATTTCGGCGAATATCTTTGAAACTCAACAAGTTTCTCAGAGACTTGGTAGATAATAGTGCATTATTTATTATAAATTTTGTTCCTCCAGGAAACAAAATTATAGCTCTTCCGGAGCCTTCTATCACATTGCCTGAGCCAATAATAGTGTTAACATATTCCTCTTTTGGCACAAGATGGGTAAAATATATATCACTTTTGAGAATAGTGTGTGAACTTGCACTATCCGCAAGGCATACATCTTCATTACATATCCTTGACATTCTTCAAAAACAAATAATAATAAAATGCATAGTTAAATTGAATACTTGATCAGAATTATTTTTCTAAGAAACACTGTACATAAAATAATGTCATATACTGAAATTTTATTTTAAAATTTGACACAATTAATAATTTCAAAATTCATAAATATTAATATTTCATTATTTATGTACATCACATTTGAAACTTAAATACATAGAAAATAAAACTTTAACAATAAATTTTTTACATTATTTATTTACATAGATACTTCACAATTTCACATATTAAACTATTCCATCATTGATCAAATGGCCAATATTTCCTTCAGGGTCCTCAAAGAAATCAGATACATCATAATGAGTGGTGGAGTTCTCAGCATCATTTGAAACAAATTTGTTTCCTTTCCTTTGTCGTTCTTTTTCAAAGATGCCTGGTAAAGATCGACTAGGTGCCTTGGGGTACGACAGGTACGAGACCAATGGCCCTTTCCACCACAGCGGAAACACTTCTCCTCGGTTGATTTATTCTGCCCGATATTCTTTTCTTTGTCCCACTTCTGGTGAGATCCTCTCTTTTGAACATAATTCCTTTTCCTTCCATAATTTTTCTTGTTATTAAAAGCTTGCCATTTACCTCTTCTGGGGTAATGATTTGCCGCATTTACTTCAGGAAATGGGGCGGCGCCAGCTGGGCGCGCTTCATGATTTTTTAATAACAACTCATTGTTGCGTTCGGCAACAAGAAGGCAAGAAATTAACTCAAAATATTTTTTGAACCCTTTCTCTCGATACTGCTGCTGCAGGAGCACATTCGAGGCATGGAAGGTTGAGAAAATTTTCTCCAACATATCATGATCAGTTATTTTTTCCCCACATAATTTCATTCGTGAGGTGATTCGAAACATTGCAGAATTATATTCATTTATAGATTTAAAATCTTGTAAACGCAAATGCGTCCATTCATACCGGGCTTGAGGAAGTATCACCGTTTTCTGATGATTGTACCTTTCTTCAAGGTCTTTCCAAAGATCTGCAGGATCTTTTAATGTAAGATACTCATTTTTCAATCCTTCGTCAAGATGACGACGGAGAAAAATCATGGCTTTAGCTTTATCCTTCTGGGATGCATTATTTTCAGCCTTAATGGTATCTCCAAGATCCATTGAATCAAGATGGATTTCAGCATCTAGTATCCATGATAAATAATTGTTTCCAGATATATCGAGAGCATTGAATTCAAGATGAGAGAGCTTCGACATAATGAAAATTTGTTACCTGAGTCTTCCTAAAGATTTGATCAGAGTCTCGTGCTGATAACGTGTTGTAAAATAAATAAATAAATAAAGAAGAGAAATAAATATAAAATATAGAAATATAAATATGCTCTTATCTCACTAAAATATAAGTAATTTATCTATTAATAGTATAAATATTATAGCTTAAAACCACATAGAGATAGAGAGAGAGAGTTTATTTGCGGAAAAGAATATTATAGTAAAAGAGGAAGAGAGTAGAATATTTTATTGCTGTGTGTAATGTCTCTACCATACCCCCTATTTATACATGCATGGGGTCATTATTTTCAACATGCATTTAAGTCCATTTTCTCTTGAGAATGGACATCCACGTTGATCCTTATCACAACAATCCGACACTTTTAGAAAAGTAAATTAGATGTGTTCTATACTGAACTAAAACCTGAAAAAAAAATTCAATTATAAATAATCTTAACGGATATTAGTATGGATCAATTTGGATATTATTCCATCTTTTATTTTTGTATCGGTTGGAGCTCGCTGAATCGATTCTAATTCTAAAGCACATTTAAGTATAACAATAAAAGCACAATTAAATTAAATCATGTAAAAAATTAAATCTATCTAAATTCTGAGACTAAAACCAGCACCGCTTCCCTTTAATGCTTGTCATTAAAAAGAAAAAAAATTGTTCCTGAATCTACTCTACTGGATCAAATCACGTGTTTAACGGACTCAACATGTGGATTAAATACTTGATTAGTAGAGCCCCAATTCCTAAAGCATAGTAATTGAAACTTTCAAACTTTAATACTATGTGGTGACTTATGTTTTTCATGGCCTTAATCTTAGTAGATTCTGTTACAAACAAATTCAAGGAATCATTTTTTTTGTGTCTCTCGGTCACCGATTCCACTCACTATTATTATTAACCCAAAAAATAGGATAATTATACACGAGAATCACATTGTCACCAAAACAAAACAAAATTCAGAAATTAAAAATAAAAAATATATCATTTATTATATTATATTATATTTTATCTAACCATCCATTTGCTCTTTCTGGCCCCTTTCACTCTCAAAATTTTCCCACTGATCTCACCACAGAAGAAGGAGAATTGACCCTAGGGTTCGGGTTTCATCGTTATTAGTCTTCAAAATTCTCAGGTATCTGAATTTGTTTTCTCTACTCAACTATGCAATCATTTCCATGTGAACCCTAATTTCGGTTATTATTTTTTTTTGTTTCTTTTGCCCCAAACATGCATCTCACAGAGTAAGCTTTGAATCTCTGATCGGAGCTATACACATTTTTCCTACACCTTCAAGTAACGGATTTGAACAAGAAAGTTTCCAGATTGAAGTAAAAATTCAGAGAATCCAGAGGGAGCGGAAGACCTTGCTTTGGTAGTTGCTGATTTGGTCTGTGGCCATGGGATTTTGTAGATTTGGGTGGCAGCTACAAGTTTCTCACATCACTTGAAGGGAAGGATTTGGATCAGAAAGTTGAGGTGCGGCCTTTCAACTGATTCACATCCTTTGCTCCTTCTGAATTAGATTGTGTGCTTTCGTTTTCTTTTGTTTGTTTTGATTGTGTACTATTCAAGGTCCTGATCCTTTCGGAAAGCAAAAAGATTTGTGTCTGCTTTTTGTTGTTATTGTTATAATGGGTATAGTTATAATACTGGAATATACATTAATGGGGTAATTTTGCTGAAGGGAAGCCTTTCACAACTGCCTTATTGTTATGAACTGCAGTTTAAAGCCATGGGAGTTTATATTAATGGAGTATAGACATGAAAATGTTTATCATGTTTCTTATTTTTGTTATGTGAGAGTTTCCTGTGCAGCTGATGTGGATTGCCTTGTTTGCTTTGAACTATACACAGATACTGAGGGTGGTTATTGACGGTAAAATGATGGAGTTTGTTGTAGCGTGGAGCGTATGACATTGAAGCTACTTGGTAGTGTTTGAGTTTCAAAAGGCTTAGAGATTGGAACATGGACGACGACAGTGGGCTTGAGCTCAGCTTGGGTTTATCTTGTGGTGGCTCGTCTGGCAAATCCAAGAACAAGAATGGTAGTTCCTCAGATATTAGGGCAGAAGATGCTGGAAAAAGTGGAAAAATGGTTGATGACTTTAAGAGTATGTTTGATGCTGGATCTCAGAAGCCAGACTCGATTGCTGGGGCTCGAAGATCTGATTCCACAAAGCCCGAGGAAAACTTCTTTAGTGACCTTTCAAAGGCCAAAGACGACAATGCTTCTTTGAATTTGAATGGGGGAGGATTTTGGGCTGCAAATAGTAGCAAACCTATTGAAATTGAGGATGACAATCGGTTAGAGGCAGTGAACAAACGAAAGATGCCTTTTGATGATATACGTAATCAAAAGAAGCATGGAAGTGATGTTCATCATGCCAATTTACATGAGAGGGCAAGAACATCACACCTTTCTATAACTGAAGATGGTTCAACTGCCGAGAATGAAGACGTGGCTGATTCTGAAGCTGAGAACTCCACCTCGAGGCCTCTCACACACCACAGTGATGGTTCGAAAGGATTCATAAGGGTTGGTGCTTCTTCTGATGTTACAAAAGGGGTTCGTGGAATTGCTGACTCGAGTGCCACGGACTTTAATGGGCAGAAAAGGTTTAACGGGTCATCAGAAAAAGATTTTAAGCATGCAAACATGACTTATGGTACTTCCTTCCCTGTTCAGCAAGTAAATATGATGAATGTGCCTTACCCAAAAGAGTCCAACTCTGTGTCCAACTCTGTTGCAGCACCGAGCCCTCAGAGATTGATGCATGTGATGCCTACAGCTGCTGGTGAAGCAGGAGGCCAAGCTGTGAGTAATGGGCCCCCCTTGCACATGAACATGACGTTTGGATATCCTCCTTTTCAGCTTCCCATGTTGGATAAGGATAGCTCGTTGGGCATGGTTTCCCGTCCTCAGCAGTTACACACTTCCTTTGCTGGCAGGGGTCCACCCAATTCAGGTAATTTTGATCTGGATATATGATATTAGTATAAATAATTTCCGAATGCAAGCTTCTTAGATCCAGATGTTAGATTTGTTCTAATTGTTAAAATTTTTGGATTGTGAATATATTCTGCAATGCATCATAGATTGGTATATTAAACCAAACATTCCTCTGTGATAATTGAGCTAAGTATTCTTAAACAGCTGGTGTTGGTGTTGAGATCTTCAAAATTGTAAATGATTTATGCAAAGAATGTTTAATCACAATCATGCCTTGTTTGGTAATTGTCCCGGGAAACAAAATACAAAAACACCAAGGCAGTAAAGATGGAGAAAATTTATCCTTGGTCAGAGACATTTTTCCTGTCGCTGTACCTATTTTCTTCTCCAAACAGGTTTCTGTTCTTCGTTGTCTTTGTATTTTTGTCCTATAACAATTTCCAAAGGCAGCCTTTTGAATGCTTGCCCTGTTTCTTCAGGATACAGTCTAATAATATAGTCTTTTAATGATTATCACCGTCTCTGTCCATAGCATGATGCTGACCACGCTTTTATTGAATAACATTATACTGTTATTGTGTGCGTATGTATAGCTGGCCTACATGTAATCCCGAGCAGTATATCTGAGGCCATGCCATTTGAAGGAAGGCCATTGGAACGATCCAAAGGTGACGGCAAACTGCGGGTTCCTGAAGAAGGCTCCTCTTCACACCCTGAAGATGTGAAGGGAAGCAGCACAAACCTCAGGGCAAAAGATGTACAGGACCATAAAGCCAGGTCTTGCCGCAGATGTCAAATTTGGTGGATGTGGTTCATACCCAAACCTGCCTTGGGTATCCACCACAGGATCAGGTCCAAATGGAAGGACCATTTCTGGTGTTACATACCGATACAGTACTAACCAAATCAGGATAGTTTGTGCATGCCATGGGTCTCACATGACCCCCGAGGAGTTTGTTCGGCATGCAAACGAAGACCGAGCCAGTCCGGAGGGAACTGCAGTTTTGGGGACAGTGGCGAATGGCAACCCTGCAGCCTCCTCACACGGCTAGACTCTTGTACCATGTAAGTTGAATTTCACTAATATAGTTTTCAACAACTGAATCAGGGAAATGGGGCTATAATTTTTGTACAGATGAATGACATTCTCTACCTGCCATTTTTATGTACACACACTAAGTGACCTATTTGGCTATTTTCCTTTAATTACTTTGTACCAAATGTAATAAGTGCCCATCGTCCATCTGTACTATTAAATAGTAATTAAGTATCCGATTTTGTGTCAGCAGTTTTTCCTAGTATTTTGCTACTTAGGATTGGTATAGTATTAGCAATGTTTTGGAGTTGAAAATGTGAGGGTGAACTCTGATGGCATTGGTCTAGTTTCGAAAATTGGACCAGACTTAGATGGTTCGATCGGAAAGCTAGTAAAGTGACTGGTTCGGTTTGTCATTCCGATTGGCTATGCAACTTATCAACTCAAGTTTAGTCCTCGAGTGAACCGGCCAATTGAAATTGAACTGCCGACTAAACTGTTCCTTGAACCGCTCTGGACTCCATGCAAGAAACAGGTGGTTCAAACCTGGTACATTATGTGTTTGGTAAGCGATAGAAAAATTGAAACAAACAAATAAGTTGTGTGACTTGTGTCTCTGTCTGTTTCACTGCCTTTATTTTTTTTATAGACACAAAATTTTGCATTCTAACTGTCCTGATTTCACAATAATTTTGCCTTTGTCTTGCACATTCTAGGAACGTGCCGATGTTGCTGAATATTGTTCTAACTGCCATGTCCAAATATATAAATCATGATAATAAGGTAGAAACTAGAAAGAGTATCCACATTTAAATTATTGAATATTGATTACTTAAAAAAGCTAGCGCATTTAAAATTCAGCATATTTAAAGTTTTAAACACAATTTACATATAAATACATACAATTTAGAATATGCTAATTGTTTTTTCTTAAAAAATAACAGATAATTCGAGATGGGGAGAGAATAATATAATCAAAAGACTTTAACATATAAGTAATATCAATTATGTTTGGTAAAATAAATTTAAAAATTTAAAAAGATCATAATAAATATAAATATAAAAATAAATTTAAATTTAAATATTTATTAATATATAAAATTTAATAGATTTTTTTAATTCTAATAAGTATAAATTAACTTAAAAAATATCTCCTTAAATATTTTTAAAAATATTTTTAATTTTTATACACCGCAAATAAAAATATATAATCTTTTTTATTTATCAAACACAAAATAAACACAGATAGCTTCTCAAAAAATTTAGCCAAACCAAGTTTTTAGTAGGCAACTTCAACTTAATTTTTCAAAATAAATAAAAGAAAAAAAAATCCTATCCATTATAATCACGTTAATGTTACCTATAATTGGTGTGAATATATTAACCTATCAGCTATTTGTTTCTGCTTGAACCGTCATAATAAGTTAGGAGAATTCTTGAACCTTCTAGCTGCTTCTTGCTACCAATTCTTGGAACAGCACAGCAAGACAAGATTGCCCTTTATAATTTATAAATAAACTAGATTTATATCTGCATGTAATGAATAATACTTTAAAGATTAGGGAATGATATTGCTTTCTATTTGATAATGTTATCCCTACTACCCTCACAACAATAGGAAATTCCTTCCATCCCCATAAAAAATAAGATGGAAGATAATTTAATAAAATCTCATAAGATGGGAGTGGGAATATCAGATTTAAAAATTGACAAAATCAGTCTTCTAAAAAATAATGTAAAATTTATTTTGATTAAATTATTTATAAGTTATGTTTATTTACAATTATTTATGTTGAGATGTGAAACTATATAGTAATAGTTTAGTAACATATAATATTTCAATATTATTGTGTTTTTTTTTTATTATTATTATTTTTTATCATTAAAACATCTTACATGGCCAAAATAGACTCTCATTAGTTGTTATTTATTTTACTACTTTTTTCCCCCTTGAATATTAGATTTGTTAATTTTATTTTACTCCTATAACCTAAGATTTAAGTATTGTTTTTCTTTTTTTTGTGTGTGTGTTTCATAACCTAATATTTGAGCACCTTAACAAGGGGAAAGGAAGAAATAAGGATATTAAAGTCACCACGAAAAGGATGTCAATTTTACTACTAAAGTGATGTGATAATACTATAAAATACTATGTAACAACTACTTAATATAACACTATTTAATTTCTATTTTAATATATTATAGATAGACATATATGCATGTGTTTATAATTGACAAAATCAACTTGGAATTTATGTATTTAGCATCCATTTTCAAAGTACATTTAACTTGGTCGTTATTGGTTAAATTAAGACAAATGAGAAAAAAAAATTAAAAAAAAAAATTAAGGGGGAATATAACAGGTTGTTTGGAAGGAAGGATTATTGATAATCATTGAGCAGAGATAATATGTTAATTCCAAACGGAACTGAAGAAGATTCCATGGCAAATGAAGCCAGATCAGAGTATTTTTTTTTTCTTTTTGAAAAATGTTTAAGTTTGCACGTATTACTTATTAGCCTATCAAAGTTGACATATATATAAAATTGTTTGAATGTTGATAAAAATATTTATAGACCATATATCAAAGTAACATTAATATCTGACCATAAAAATCAAATTTCCATCCTTATAGAGGTTGAATTCATCTCTTATCATTTAGGTCAGCCAGTTTAGTGGGTTTTTTTTTTTTAAATTTAACTTTTGGTTCAATAATTGAATCACAACACGCTGGAAATTGTTTGACATTTTAGGTGCATTAATAGTAATATGTCCGGATCATCAGATATCACCCATGGCGGCTGTGGTTAAATAGAAAAAAAATATTTATTTATTTTAAGATTAATGGTTGGAATTTTTAATCAATCCTCCTAATTATCCTTCTAATATTTAAAAGAGTAAAAATTCTATGTTACTTTTTAAAAACATAAATATAATAAAAATTTAAAACATTTTTTATTTAGAAGTTAAGAAGATAATTAGAAACAGAAATATTTGGTAACTAAAAAAAATTAGTCAAAAACAGCCATAACTTGCCTTATTTAACATTAATTAATTGTTGCGACAATTAATAAATTCTAAATAAGGCAAGTTCTGGCTGTTTTTTTTGTCTCCCTAACATTACTCAATTAAAAAAATGAATTAGAACTCCTGATTATTTTTGTTACTTTAATGAAGTGTCAATAGTTTAATCTTCACTTTGAGTATAAAAGTTTTAAAATTTTAAGTCAGCTGTCTTTCTTAATTCTTATCAAAGTGCTTACAAATTTATCAAAATGTTTACAAATTAATGAAAAATTAATCCTTATATTTAACCATAATTACCTTTTTGTCTTTGATGGTTTGTGTTGGTAAGCTGCCAACTTAAACTTAACCCAATTCTATGACTTTCAACTTTCAAGGATGTGATAGAAAAACTAACTTTGACTTTTTTTTTTTTTATTTGAGTAAAATTTTTCTAATGGCATATGAAATCACTGATACATACTCAGCTATTCGAAGAATTTAATTAGTCCTTAATTAGTTACTGAAAATATATGGAAACTACCTAAGATAGACTTATGAATACAATAAAAACTAAATGAGGCTTCATTTCAAAGTCCAAACTCATGGTTAAAGGACTATTAAATCTTTGCATATCTTATTAACAAAAAAAAGGAGCAAGCTAAGGATTAATTAAATTAAATTAAACTAAGACAAATTGGGCAATGTCATATGTGATAATAAATTCTTAATTGAAGGACACGCCTGCCAAGTCAAAACAAGAGATTTATATAAAATTGTATGCCAACCCCACCTTGTGATCACTATTCATATCTTAATATTTTTAAATTGAAGAATCAAATTGAGACGCAAAACGTAGCCTAAGAAGAAACCAAGAAAACTGACACAAGAAAAGGGTTGCTACTAGGGACACAACCATATAAATATATAATAAGGTTTTTGATAACCCCTTGCCAGTAATGTAATAATAGAGTTTTAAATCGCTACCTCAAAATTCGTATATAATTATTTCAAGTAAAAAATATAAAAAAACATTTCATAAAATCTTTTAATTAAATTTTATCAAATGTTTTATGAGTTTAGTTTTGATATTGTAATAATGTAAAAAATTTTCAGAACGATCATCTAATTAAATTTATTTAAATAACTTTTAAATAGTGAATTTAAAAATTAGTTTTTTTTTTTTTTGATATTACAACACATTAAACCGAGAAATTTTCTCCCAAAAACATTTACAAATTATAATTTAAGGTACACATTAAAGATATTGGAAGAGAAAAAATTTCAAGCTTATTTAATACATTGGAAACTTGAGTAATATAATACTCTCTCATTATTAAATCCTTAACCCTAATATAATAATGTCCATGTACACCACTACCAACATCACAAACTAATCCCATTTATAAATCTGTAAACTTTTTTCGCCCATCATTCCAATCATCATCACTTGTATGTGTTGAAAGAATGCTTGAAGCATAGATAGAACCATGAAGAATATTAATAATAATGATAATAATAAACATGGTTCTATTATTACCCTCTTATTATTAGTTCTAATTTCAATGTTAATCCAGCATGTTAGAGCAACAAATGCTTCTTCTTCATCATCAGGAGATGCTGTGTCCAATTTCCAACCAAGCCTTGTTGTTGTGATAGGAATCCTTGGCCTAATGTTTTCACTAACATTTGTTCTTCTTGTTTTTGCCAAATTTTGCCAAAGAGGAGCACTTGTCCCTCTTCTCCAAACAGAGAATCAAGAAAACCAATTGTTATCAAGGTCTAGAAGATTCTCAGGAATTGATAAGAATGTTATTGAGTCATTACCCTTCTTCAGATTCTCATCCCTAAAAGGATCAAAGGAAGGTTTGGAGTGTTCTGTTTGCTTATCGAAATTCGAAGATGTCGAAATCCTTAGGCTCTTGCCAAAATGTAAGCATGCTTTTCACATTGATTGCATTGATCACTGGCTTGAGAAACACGCAAGCTGCCCTCTTTGCAGGCACAAGGTGAATCCGGCCGACGAGTCGATTTTCGCCTATTCAAACAGCTTAAGGAGGCTTGTTAACAATAATTCGGCCGCAGCCGAAGACTCCAACATGGAGCTCTTCGTCCAAAGAGAGGAGGAAGAAGAAGGAGGAGAAGCAGAGCGACGCGGCTCAACAAGATTTAGTATTGGAAGTATTAGTCTCCGGAGATTATTTTCGAAGGATGTTAAGGAAGAAGAGTTGCCTATACAGAACAGAACCGATTGCGAAAACAAGGAGTACCATAAACACAAACACCGGATTACTATCTCCGATGTTGTGTTTAAGAATCGGTGGAGCAATGTTAGTTCTTCAGACATAATGTTCTTGAACTCCGAGATGCTTAACGAGGTTTCGAGTTCCCGGTTCGACAACCAGAATGCAAATGATCAAGGAATCTTGATCCTCAAGGAAGAGATGGAGAGGAAGATTTCATTTGAGAGCAAAATTGGTGCAATAAACAAGATTAGTAACTCAAATTCAGATAAGGCTCCTTCTTCTTCTTCTTCTACTTCTATAAAGCATTTGATGAATGAACATAGTGAGAAAAGGTCAATGTCAGAAATCATAGGAGTTTCAAGATTTGGTGAAATAGGAATGATGATGAAACAACAAAACAGAGCATTTAATAAGGATTCTTCTTCTTTGATTGATGAGAACAATAACATGAAAGAAGAAAGGATGAGGCAGCTTTGGTTTCCAATTGCAAGAAGAACAGTTCAATGGTTTGTGAATAGAGAAACAAGGTCTCATCATAAGAATAATCAAAAGACATTAGATGTATAGTTTTTTTTAGTACAGATTCAAATATAGTTTGGTTTCATATTTTCAATCTTTTGATTTCATCAATACTTTCATGTAGATTTTGTTGGAAAGTATATAGTTAGGTTAATTAGCATAGCAGGTAAACCTTAATCTCTTGTTTGTTTGTTTTTTTTTTTTTTTAATGGTAATTTTTTAATTCTTGTTTGTGAGGATTTGCTTAACAAGTTTGTTACTCTTTTCTTCCTATAATAGAAATTGAATTAGGTCACTCATGGTATGAATAATAAAAAAAAATATTGTGGATTAAAATCGGATTTGTTCTCTTAATTAAGCAATATATATGTGAAAATGTTTTATTCATATTCAATTATATATTATTACATTAATAAGCTGATAACATGAGACTAATACTAGATAACTAACTTTTTCTTAACTTATACTAGCTAATTTTAAAAATTTATTTTATTTATCTTAAATTCTATATCCTAAATCATAAATATTTATTCTTAAATTTTAAATTATAAATTTAAATTCTAAAATTGACTAATATTCACTAATTAAAAGTTGATTCTCTATATTTTTTCAAAAGTATAATCTATATTAATTAAACTCTTTTATTTATTTATTTATTATTCACCAAGCAACAATGAAATTTATGTTGATTTAAAAGAAGACAGCTTCATGCTGCTTTGGTGAACAATATTATATATATGTGCGTGTGAACTATTTAATTAGAATAACAAACTTAA
This sequence comes from Arachis hypogaea, assembly GCF_003086295.3. NCBI lineage: Eukaryota > Viridiplantae > Streptophyta > Magnoliopsida > Fabales > Fabaceae > Arachis > Arachis hypogaea. The sequence goes on from NC_092050.1 coordinate 149,091,593, forward strand.
AGATAGTTTATTATACATTGTCCATAGTCTTTTTGCTTAGCGTAATATCTTTACAACTAAATATAGGCAACAAGTAAATGAATGCCACCTGGTTTTAAATTGATGAGCATGTTCTTTTTTATTTCTTTATTTCTCCTATTAATTTTCTTTTTTCACGAAGCAACCAGCAAACGGTATTATATTGGATCAATCCCAAAAGATCAAGAAATAAATCTCATTCTTTGATTAAATTAGAATAATACTACCAGTAAGTATTATTATTTTTTGTTCATATTTAATTAATAATAATTTATATTTAAATTTATAAATATTTTATACATAATAAATATATAATTTATATCTATATAAATTAATACTATTTTTATATATATATATATATATATATATATATAAATTAATAAAATTTATTTATTAAAAATAATTTAATATTTATACTGACTAAATAATAATCAAAACTACTAAAAATTATTAACTTTGGAGAGTTTCTCTTCCTATAATCCTATTAGTAACTTACTGACACTTTTTTATTTAAAAAAAATAAATTAATCTTCAAAAGATTTAAATTGGACATTCAATATTTTTATACACTAAAAAACGATTACTGAAATAATTTTTTTTTTGTTGCTCACAGTATTTTTTAGCCCAAATTAAAAACTAATTCGTCACGGATTGAAGCTCCATTTAAGAGTCTGGCCAATAAATTACATTGAAATAATTATTTTAGTAAAGTATTACGTATTTACAATTAATTATTAAAAAATATTTAATATTATTATCGGTAAACACTAATGTTAGTAATTATGAAAGAATGTGTTCAAATATATTCCAAATACAATAAAATTAGGTGTACAAATATTTTTTTTAAATCAAGTTTTTAATTAAATTATCATGTTCTTTTTGTCTTTCGTACATATGCTTATGCTGGTTCTCCTTTTTCTTTGAGGCCACCACTGTTTTCTTATCATTATTTATTTTTTTTTAATTTTTTTTGTTATTATCATTATTATCGTTATCTTTGTCGTCTTTATCTTTTTCTTTTTATATATGTTCAAAAAATTAGAATATAAAAATTTTAATGTACATTACATAAATTTTGGTGTACAGTACAAAATTCTTTTAACATGCATTACAAAATTTTTTTAAAGAACTATATGCTCAGAACATTGACACTCAACAAATAAAATACACACAATACAAAAATTTTAGTACATAGCACATAAATTTTAGTAAATAATACAAAAATTTTAATACCCAACATAAATTTTTGAAGAACCATATATCTAAAACATGAGAAATGTTAGGGGGCCAGCAACTTTTGTGATTTGTAGCCATCAAATAGCCATCAATGATGATTTTAATGGTGTGAGATTGGTGTGAGATTTCATCCAATGTGTCACGGCCTTGGACACACTCCAACGCTACCGTGCCGGCACTCGGACTTACTCAACCTCTTGAGCTAAGACCAAGTCAGCCTAACCCTCAATACTTAGCAAGAAAGCTAAGAACACAAGAGAACACAAGAGAAAGGAAGCTTTGGTGAAAGAACACTTTATTGCTCAAGTGTGGTTACAAATGATTCACACACCCAAACTCTAACTCTCATCCCTATTTATAGCCATCCACCTCCTCAATGGATGGTTAGGATTAAATCTAATCAACGGTCCAGATTAATCATCCAGAACCTTCTTTACAAATATCTATCCTACCACAACTCTCTAAATGTTTCTAGATTATTCCATATCACTCTTTATACTTCTATATACATCTACACTCTTCTAGAATACTCTATGACCTTCCAGAGTCTTCTAGAACCTTCTAGGGTATTCCGGGACCTTCTAGGACATTCTAGAACGTTCCGGAACCATCTAGAGTATTCTCAAACACTCCAGAAAACTATACAAACACTGTTAAATCTAACCTTCTAAAATTTTCCGTGACATTCTCCCCCACCTAATGCGCAGACGTCCTCGTCGCGTTCTGTTCATGATAGCGCTCTAGGTGTTCTTGGAATTGCCACAGATCTTCGCGAGTTTCCCAGCTAGCTTCAGTTATCGGGAGCCCTTTCCACTTGATCAAGTATTGGATACTTGGTGGTACTCCTCTTCGTCGCACGACGCGATTAGCTAGGATCTCTTCGATTTCTTTGTCAAAAGATCTAATCACCACAGGCGGAGCACGACTCGAGTTACCTCTACTCGGTTCGTCTTGGTCCTCATGATATGGTTTAAGCATACTCACATGGAAGACCGGGTGGATCTTCATAGAGGGAGGGAGTTGTACTTTATAAGCAACCTCCCCAACACGTCCAATGATCTCAAATGGTCCTTCGTATTTGCGGATTAAACCCTTATGAACCTTGCGAAAGGCTTTGAATTGTTGTGGAAGAAGTTTGATCATTACCTTGTCTCCCACTTGATAGCTTGCATGCCTCCTCTTCTTATCTGCCCATTTCTTCATCCTCTTGGCAGCTTTGTCGAGGTAAGAACGAGTGACATCTGCTTGTTCTTCCCATGACTTAATCATATGATAAGCTCCAGGGCTCTTTCCTGAGTAAGAGGAAGAAAGAGAGTGAGGCGTAAGCGGCTGTTGTCCAGTCACAATCTCGAACGGACTCTTCCCTGTAGACTCACTCCTTTGCAAATTGTATGAGAACTGAGCAATGTCGAGGAGTTTTGTCCAATCCTTCTGATTAGCGCTCACAAAATGCCTTAAGTAACACTCGAGTAAGGCATTCACTCTCTCAGTCTGCCCATCGGTTTGAGGATGGAAGCTTGTTGAGAAATGAAGCTCCGACCCAAGGAGTTTGAACAACTCTGTCCATAGTCGTCCTGTGAAGCGTGGATCTCGATCACTAATGATGCTCTTAGGCAATCCCCAGTACTTCACCACATTCTTGAAGAATAGTCGTGCTGCTTCCTCTGCAGTGCAGTCAGTAGGGGCAGGTATAAAGGTAGCATACTTCGAAAATCGATCCACTACCACGAGAATAGATCCAAACCCCTCGGTCTTCGGTAAGGCAGAGATGAAATCTAGAGAGACACTTTCCCACGGTCGCTCTGATGGAGGCAGAGGTTCCAACAACCCACTTGGTGTCTTGTTTTCAATCTTATCTTGTTGGCACACAAGACAAGTCTTCACATAGCTCTCCACTTCATCTCTCATTTGAGGCCAATAATAAGAAGATTCAATGAGTGCTAAGGTCCTTCGCTGACCTTGGTGACCAGCCCACTTGGTGTCGTGGCATTCTCTTACCAACTTCCTTCTCAGATTGTCCCATTTAGGAACGTATAGTCTTCTCCCTTTTGTGTAGAGAAGGTCGTTTTCTAACCAAAATCTTTTGGTCTTACCTTCTCTAGCCAACTCCACCAACTTCTTGGCTAATGGATCGTGATGCAACCCTTCCTTGATGATATGCATAATATCTCCTTCCACCATAGAAATGGCCGCTAACTCAGCCTTGCGACTCAGCGCATCTGCTACGACATTAGTCTTGCCTGACTTGTATTCGAATTCGAAATCAAACTCAGCCAAGAAGTCTTGCCACCTAGCTTGTTTGGGGCTTAACTTCTTTTGAGTTTGGAAGTAGCTTGTAGCCACATTGTCTGTCTTGACGATGAAGTGTGAACCAAGCAAGTAGTGACGCCAAGTTCTTAGACAATGCACCACTGCGGTCATCTCCTTCTCTTGGACAGTGTATCGCCTCTCTGTATCATTCAACTTGCGACTCTCAAAGGCAATAGGATGTCCTTCTTGCATCAGAACTCCTCCAATAGCGTAGTCAGAAGCATCAGTGTGGACTTCAAATACCTTTGAGTAGTCGGGTAGTGCTAGTACTGGTCCTTCTGTGATAGCAGCCTTCAACTCATCAAAGGCCTTTTGACACTCCTTTGACCATTCCCAAGAGTGATTCTTCTTGAGAAGATCAGTTAATGGTGTAGCCTTAGCGGAGTATCCCTTGATAAACCTCCGATAGTAATTAGCCAACCCAAGGAATGACCTCAATTCAGATACCTTGTTTGGCAGCTCCCACTCTTTGATAGCCTTCACCTTTCCTTGATCCATGCAGAGAGTTCCACCTTTAATGATGTGTCCCAAGAAGTGGACTTCGTCCCTTGCAAAGGAACATTTTTCCTTCTTCACATATAGGTTATTCTCTCGCAAGATCTTGAACACGGTTCGTAAGTGTTCTACATGTTCCTCCAAAGTATTGCTATAGACAACAATGTCATCCAAGTAGACCACTACAAACCGATCAAGGTAAGGTCGAAAGATCTCATTCATCAAGGTACAGAAGGTCGCAGGAGCGTTGGTCAAGCCAAAAGGCATCACCAACCACTCATACGATCCATACCTCGTGACACACGTGGTCTTAGGCTCATCACCATCGGCAATTCTCACTTGGTGATATCCTGACCTCAAATCTAGCTTTGAGAACCACTTGGCTCTACCAAGTTGATCAAACAAATCGGCTATCAAAGGAATGGGGTATTTGTTCTTGATGGTTACCTTGTTAAGTGCTCGATAGTCGATGCATAGCCTCAATGAACCATCATGCTTCTTTTGGAATAAGACTGGTGCGCCATAAGGTGCCTTCGATGGACGGATGAACCCAGCATCTAGCAAATCCTTGAGTTGCTTCTTCAACTCCTCAAGTTCTGGCGGTGCCATCCTATAAGGTGTTGAGGCGGGCGGCGTTGCTCCTGACTCCAATTCAATCTTGTGGTCCACCTTCCTCCTAGGGGGTAGTTGTTTTGGCAACTCGGGAGGCATCACATCCTTATTTTCTTCAAGGACTTCCTTGATTTTGGGAGGGACGTCTTCTCTTTCAGATGTTGACTCCTCTTGTAATAGAGCCAAATATGTAATCTCTCCCTTCTTGAACCCTTTCTTGAGTTGCATAGCAGAGAGTATCGGTGGTCCTCCAACTTTAGAGACTGTAGGGACCATGCATGGAGACCCTTTCTCCATGACACATACTACGTCGTAGTATGGCATAGGTATTATATTTGCCTTCCTTTGCAAATCGAGCCCGATGACTATTTTAAAATCATCCATGGGTGCTACTGAGAAATCCACAAGGCCCTTCCAAGAACCAAGAGTCATCTCAACCCCTTTTGCTACTCCCTTAAGGGGTTCACCCTTGGTATTCACGGGTTTGAACCAGCCATTCTTTTCGGTGATCTTCAACCCAAGCCTCTTTGCTTCATCAGGCGTGATGAAGTTGTGTGTAGCACCAGTGTCGATCATAGCCATGACAGGCTTTTCATTGATAAAGGCTTTGACATACATCAAGCCTTTCTTTTCTGCAGTACTTGCCTCTTTGGTCTTCACAGCATTTATGTGTTGGATAGATCCAACACACTCAGTTACTTGAGTTTGAGCTTCTCGTTCCTCAGCAATAGATGCCAAAGTCCCTAGCTTGGGACAATCCTTCATTTGGTGCGGTCCCTTGCACACGAAGCATCCTCCTTTGGGCACGAAAGCCTTCTTTTTTTCTTCGTACTCTTTCTTTGAAGAATATTTTCCTTCCTTCTTGGTTGAGAAGCTCTTTCCCTTGTCTCCCCCACCTTTAGCAGAACTAGGCTTGGAGGAAGACTTAGGTTTAGAGTCTCCCCTATGATACTCAGTGAGTGATTCGGCCACCACGATGGCCTCATCGACATCCTTAACATTCCTTCTTTGTAGTTCTTGCTTTGCCCAAGGTTGGAGTCCATCAATGAAGAAGAACAATGCATCCTCTGATGCTAAGTTGGGGATTTGAAGCGTGAGAGTAGTAAACTCCTTTACGTAGTCGCTAATCGTACTCTTGTGCTTCAACTCCCTCAACTTCTTCCTTGCTTCATAAACCACATTCTCAGGGAAGAATTGTCTTTTCAATTCCCTTTTGAAATCTTCCCATGTGGCTATGTTGCAAGTTCCCTTTTCCATATCTACGCACTTTCTCCTCCACCACAAAGTAGCATTATCAGAAAGGTAGAGAGCTGCAGTGCGTACCTTTATTGCTTCTTCGACCACCCCTTGGCCTTCGAAGTACCTCTCCATTTGCCATAGGAAGTTCTCCACCTCGCGAGCGTCCCTTACGCCCTTGAACTCCTTTGGCTTGGGGAGATCAATCTTTGTCGTCTCCCTTATAATGGTTGGTCGAGATTTCGCCTCCTCGAACCAAACTCGAACTTCCTCAAATAGCTTTAAGGAATTCTCAAGCTTCTCTTCAATTTGGAGCATGCTTTCTTTGAAAGCATCTAGTTCTCCTAATACGTGAGCCTCGAGGGTCTCCTTATCATGTTCTATCCTTTGGAAGCGCTCATCCATAGAGGATAGAACATTTTCCAACATAGAAACTCTTTCTTCTAAGAAGTTAGAGTCCTTACCTCTAGGCTCACTTGAAGAACGGACCTTCTTGCCTCCCCATTGAGAAAGAATAGTATCCCTTCCCCTTTGAGACTCAACATGCTCCATGGTGATACTAGAAGCCATTCCCACAAGCGACTTGTGCTCCCTCTCGAACCTTGCTCTGATACCAAATTGTCACGGCCTTGGACACACTCCAACGCTACCGTGCCGGCACTCGAACTTACTCAACCTCTTGAGCTAAGACCAAGTCAGCCTAACCCTCAATACTTAGCAAGAAAGCTAAGAACACAAGAGAACACAAGAGAAAGGAAGCTTTGGTGAAAGAACACTTTATTGCTCAAGTGTGGTTACAAATGATTCACACACCCAAACTCTAACTCTCATCCCTATTTATAGCCATCCACCTCCTCAATGGATGGTTAGGATTAAATCTAATCAACGGTCCAGATTAATCATTCAGAACCTTCTTTACAAATATCTATCCTACCACAACTCTCTAAATGTTTCTAGATTATTCCATATCACTCTTTATACTTCTATATACATCTACACTCTTCTAGAATACTCTATGACCTTCCAGAGTCTTCTAGAACCTTCTAGGGTATTCCGGGACCTTCTAGGACATTCTAGAACGTTCCGGAACCATCTAGAGTATTCTCAAACACTCCAGAAAACTATACAAACACTGTTAAATCTAACCTTCTAAAATTTTCCGTGACAAATGACTCACTTTTCTTTGCTGGTTACATGCTGGCCAGAATTTAACAAAGTTTCTGACCCCCTAGACTTTCTCCTAAAATATTAGCATCTAACCAACAAAATACACACATCACATAAATTTTGGTGCATAGAAATCTTGGTGCATAACACAAAAATTTTGGTGTGCAATAATACACACAATTTTAAAGAACTACATATTCAAAACATTTATATACATTTTTGTGTATATATCAATAAATTTTTGTGCTCTCCAATAATGCGTACATTTTATTTTTGAACAAGATGTCTAAAATGAGCACAATAATTATGTGTGCATTGAACTTACCACATTTATATACATCATTAGATTTTATTAAATAAAAATTAAAGGCTTATATAATAAAAGAGCATTGATAGACTCTAATAGATACATAATATCTTAGTACATAAATAAGAGTAAACACCCAAATCGGTCCCTGTCTATTGCAAATTAGGACAAAGGCGACCCCTCACAAAAAAAAATCACCCACGCCAGTCCCTATCCGTGCATAATATAACTCATTGCGCCCCTTCCCTTGTATTCCCCGTCCATAGTTGACAGAACAATCTGATCTGGCAGTTACCGATATTGATCTGGAAATTAGTTCAGAGTTAAGTGCCAATGTAGATTAGGAAAAATGGATAGGGGTTGATTTGTCCCTCAAACGGCGTCGTTTTTGGGTTAAAGAGGGAGGAAACCTTAACTTCGATGGTCCTCTGGTTCCCCAATCTCTCCACAGTAGCTCGTACTCCAAACAACAATAACAAAACCCTAGAGCACCATGGTTGGAAGTGGAGAACGTTGCTCATCCTCCAACCTGCGTATTAGAGGCAATAATTTAAATTGTAGCATGAACTCTAGTGAGAGTGTTGCAGGTCGAAGGAAGAAGAGATGGGTCTCCCCAAAGTGCAATTACGGGTTGCATGCTATTCTATTCATGTATGGGATCAAAAATAATTCAGATAGGTTATTCTTACGTTGCCCTTACTTCAAGGTATGTTCATGGACAGTTATGTATTGATTTTGTTCAATTCTGTAGTTACTTCAAGGTATTTTCATGGTTTTAATTTTTTGATTTTGTTTAATTGTAGACTGCAGAAGCTCATTGCTCATTCCTTGTATAGCTAGATGATTATGTTTCTTCGTTTAATGAGTATGTTGTAAAGACACTATCAAAAGAAGTATTGCCGCAGAAGAAGCATCGATTTGAAGGCCTAAGTGATGCAGTGAATGACAAAGTGAAAAAGTTAGAATTTAGGTTAAGTGGATTAGAAAATCAATTGGAGAAGAGTAGAAAAAAATAGGTGAAAGTAGATGTTTGGGGTTAGGTTGTAGTATTATCGCATTTTTTGGTGGGGTTATGGTACTTGTTTATTTTGGACAATTGTGTATGAAACTTGATGAATCACTTTTAAAAGTTTTTTCCTTGAATTTAATCTAAATTCGTGCAGTAAATATATTTGTACATGTAGCATGGATTCAAGTCATTTCATATAAAGCATAGCAGTTCGTACATTATATTCATATTATCATCAAACACGCAATTTATCTGTTCACAGTTCATCTATCATAGTAGAGTAGGCAACAACATGGCCTTAAATAAAACAACTAATAAGTATCTTGGAATCATTGTATCACTTCAAACTAAAGAGTCAAAAAATCAAAACAACAGTATCACATTTCTATAACTCCATTAGCATTGTCACCCCTACTTAGGAGGCCTGAGTCCTGAAAGCCTAAAGTCGAGTGTTGGCACAAATTGCAAAAATCTTAATGCAGTAGTTGAAGTTGCAGCAGCCATCGTCTCTTGAGAAATTGCATCAGTGGTGTTTCTTGGAGTTATCTTTCCAGCTATTGAGTCATTCGATTGGTTCTGTGAGGTGTGAGGCATTAGCTTTGGAGCTTGGGAAGGTTGAGATTTGAACCATAAGATTGGCTCTGGTGCTGGTATGGGTGGGAGCACAAAACATGGAGCTATGGGTCTAATAATCTGGTGCTTCTATCTCTCTAAATGGTGTAGGATTGTCATTGGAGTTTTCTCCTACAGCCTGTTACAAGTTGACTTTAATGTAGCATTTGGTATAGAGACAGAAACTGAAAGACTGATACTGAGAGATAGAGACTTAAAGACAGAGACTGAAATAAATTTCAGTATTCTGTTTGGTGCAAAGTGGGAGACAGAAATTAAAACGAGAATGAAGCTCTAATTTAATTTGTACAAAAAGTAAAATTGGAATTAATTAATTGAAATGAGAGTATTTTAGGTATAACATGTTATTAAAGTTTCAGTTTCCATCTCTAAAAATTTCATTCTCCTGTGTCCCCACTTTTTGGAAGTACTGAAATAGTGAAATTTTAGGGACAGAGACAGAAATTTTAGTACCAGTCTTTGAACCAACAAACATGATACTGAGTCTCAGTCTTCCAGTCTCTATCCCAGTACCTCAAAACAAACACTACCTAATAGTTATATAAATGACAAATCTATGGAATTGAGATGTAATAATATGAAGCATGAAACAGGTTTTTATTTTTTTTGAAAAAATTCAAAAGATGACCTTCTCAGCTTGTGGTGCAGATTGTGAGACTGAAATTTCTTCTCTCTGATTTTGGGTCGCTGCTCTAGTTCTGATAGACTTTTTGGACAGTTTCTTCTGGGCTTTTCTTGCTTTAGTCTATAAGAAATCAATATGTTACAGAAAGCATTCAACAATATAGTATAACATATATTCCTAAATCCTAGACTCACCACAGAATCTAACATTGGCCCTCCTCACATCATTGGTGCTTTTACGACCTTGTTCTACCTAATCATTGACAAGAAGAAAAAAAAATCACAACTCAACTCTCTTCTAAATCTAATTAGGACATATAACAAAGTGAAGAAGTTAATGTTTTCCACAACTCAATGCCCAACACGAACATTGTACTTGATTAGTGTTTGTTGTTGGATCAGTACTTATTGCTGGATCAACGTTTGATGCTGGATCAATGTTTATCATAATCAGAGTCTAATTCTTCCCCAACTATTTCAGAGTTTGAACCTATTATATTTTCAGCCAGTCCATTTTCAGACCCCACACCACCCCCTGCTTCAGGCCCTTCACCTACTGTACATTTTACCTCAGTTTTTCCATTCCTCAGAATATGTGTCCTCCTCTTACCTGAATACTTCTTGGAAGTCCGTTTCTTGGCTGTCTTTGGAGAATAATTTGGACCACCTTTACTTGGTCCAGCATTATCCCTACTATTTGGGCCACTCTTGATTAATTTTCTATTTGGGCCAGACTTCACACCTCACCATCTAATCCAGAATTCACCTCACCAGCTGGACCACACTTCACCTCACCAGCTGGGCCTTGACTAGCTCTCTTCCTTGGTGATACCAACTTTTTCTTCAATCTCTCATTCCTTCTCTGTTCCTCACTATCTCCACTGCTATGAGTATCTTCATATCTCGGATGAGGTGGTTTGTATGGATCGTCCTCAATTGTTTCATACCCATCACTTGAGGATGATGAGTCACTCAAAATAACCTCCTCAGCATGCTTCTCCTCATCCACAACTTCTGGCACACTAACCGGATGATCAAAGTAGATGTAGATTTTATTTGTCTTTTTATTTTATTCTTGTTATTCCTCATGTCATTTATCTCAGAATCACCCCTCATTACATGTAAGCCAGATTCTAAGTCAGGTGCCATGCTATCAAACCAAAACATAGTCTTGTATTCTGTGTAACCCAGCTGCTTCAGTAATGCTTCGAAATCAAAGAAGTTCACCAAATCAATGTTTAAAGGTGGCCACTTCTTCACTTTTTCATCAACATATTCTAATTTACCCTGTGAATTTCTCTTAAAATTTTCTCCATGATGAAAAACAGGAACTACTTCAAACTCATCCATCTATAAATTATTATTACTAATCAAAATTCAGTTCATGACATTTTATCTCACTGTGCCAGTGATCTAAACTACTGACAAGCAATGTTATTTATTTAACAAATTAGTTAAAAAATTTCAAATTCCATTCACGGAAACAACATTTTAAAAAAAAACAACCAGGCAAACCATTTCAACACCATTGAACACTCCAACACCAACATGCAATTTAGGAATAGAGTTTGGATATTGCTAATTTTTTAGATAGTCAAATGCGTCACTAACCTAAACGGCGACAAAAGCTGCCTCCACTCCACGATGTCCGTGACTCCGTCAATTGCGCAGTTAGAAGCGTCCTCTAAGTCCTTCTTAGCGGCCTTGTCAGCACCAACACTAGTTACTTCCACTACTGTCTATCCTTTCGCATGAAGAATGTTACATGGGTTTTGGTTATTCTGTAAATACGAGTTAGGGCTTGGGAGTTATGTGGATGAGAACGATGTTTCTTCCCTCTTTAACACAAAAACGATGCCGTTTTTGAATGTGACAAGGGGACAAATCGACCCCTATCTATTTCTCCTAATCCACATTAGCATTTAACTCAAAACTAACTTTCAGATCAGCACTGGTAACTGTCAGATCAAATTTTTTTGTCAACTATGGACGGAAGATACAAGGGAAGAGACGCAATGAGTTATATTATGCACAGACGGGGACCAACGTGGGTGATTTTTTTGTGAGGGGTCGTCTTGTCCAAATTTAAAATGAACAGGGACCGGGTTGAGTGTTTACTCTTATTTGTTCTCCATTTCTGAAATTTGGTATTAATACCTCGTTGACTTTGTGACGGCGCCAAAGAAGGACGTGTCACGGAGTTGGATTAATCAGTTGCGGCCAACTCCACCATAAGCCTATGCCGGCTTGCCTTTATGGGCTTTCACTTAGATTGATGCGAAGTTTTTGGATTAACTTTCGTTAAATGATCTAACCCATAAAGAAAAAGGCTTTACAAAATGAATGTTGGTATGAATATGATTTTACGGAATTAATTTTGAATAAAATGAAATTGGTATTAATGTAATTTGTGTAAGGGGGCGGATTCATGTTTATAATTGTAGGGGCAACTGGCAAGTGTCCCCTCTGAATTTTAAAGATTTTTTAAATAATACATAATAACAAAATTTATTTGTCCTTATTATGTAATTAAATTTAATTTGATTGTATTATTAAACTTCACTTATCAATTTTAATTATGTAAAAATAAATTAAACAGTAATTCAATATTTAAATAAATTTGTTACAATAATTAAAAAAAGAGAATGAAATAATTACAGATTTATTATTTTACAATTAGAACTAATAAATAAATTTACAGGTTGAAAAAAATTTGCGTATATACTTGGTGAATATCACTAGGGCTAGAAGTGAGTCGAGTCGAGTCGAGCTAGACTAAGCTCAAGTTCGGCTCACGAAAATTAAGCTTGGCTGACGGCTCGACTCATTAACAATCGAGCCTATTTCTTAAGCTCAAACTCGACTCAACGAAAGCTCATAAGCTGGCTCGAACTCACAAGCGGACTCAAATAATATGAACATAATCTATAATTCTATATCGATAAATTATAACTTATATATATTGAAAAATATTAAAAAAAAGATCAATTTTATATATTGTCAATCTATCAATTATAAATTTTTTATTTATGTCCTACATCAAAATTATATATAAAAAATATCTATAAAATTCTAAATAATAAAAAATATTAATATATATATATGTAAAATTATATAAATATATTAAATTATTAATACGCATATCCTATATGCATTTAATCTATATTTTTAATATATATATATATATATAATCGAACCAGCTCACGAGTTAATGAGCTGAGCTTATCTAAACTCAAGCTCGGCTCATTTAATTTATGAGTTTAATTCCAGTCTCAAATTCAACTTACCAGCTCACGAGTTCAACTCATCGAACTATTAACGAGTCGAGCTCGAATTAGTTCATGAGCTAATTTGACTCACTTTCAGTCTTAAGTATTACTGTTATACGGTATATATATGTTTGATTATTTATTCAAATTAAAATTAACTATCAATTTGGTACAAAAAAATTCAGACGTGGACAAAAAGAAATATTAATCCTATATTGATTATTAAATAAAAATGGCTAAATAAAAATATTAATTTTATATTGACTATTAAATAAAAAATAGTTAAATAAATAATAATAAAATAAGAAATTAAAATAATATTATTTATTCATTGATATTTTTTAAAGTTAATTTTAATTTTTTTGGAACAACAATATTTGTTAATAACATATATAAAAAAATATATTTAATTGTGATCCATACCGATATATTCGGCTTCCAGAAACTTTGACCGAGCTTATCCACAAACAGAAAAGGTCGAATCTGAAACCTACGAAACTAACCGATAATATCTTAATCTTTCAAAAACTAACCGAGATATAAGGGAACAACAGAAAATATCCATAACAGCCCTATTATCAAGGTCAGTATAACGGCAAAACCACTAAGCTTTCTCGACTATATAAAGTCACCCCCTAACCCCACTAGGGGATAGGATACTCCCTCTGATCTCTTCTCATCTAAACGCTTAAGCATAAAACACTTCAGCTCACCTAATACTCTTACCTTATTCTCTTTTAAAGTATTCCTTGTTATCTTGTGATATTACTGACTTGGGCGTCGAAGTCCCTTTTGCAGGTTCCACGCCGACCACGCCCCGTTCCCAGAGAAGACGTTTCGAGTTATAGGAGGACCATCGAGCCCAACCATAACCGAGTTATACGTCGGAGCGCAGGAGTTATACTCTTGAGTGGAACATTTGGCGCCCACCGTGGGGCCCGATTATAAACAATTAACCCCACATCACTCCTCTGTTTTTTCTTGCTTTCTTCTTTTGTTTTGCAGAGTTCTTATACCCTATATGGCGGACAACGGGGTCAATCAGCACACACAGGCAGAACTATTAGCCATGATAGCCGAGCTTCAGGCTGAGATCAGGAAAGTGGCAGAGCAATCCTCTAAAAATATTGCTGACAATGGCTCAAGCAAGAAAGGAACTGATCCGGCAAGCATAGCGCCACCCAAGGAAAAGCTCACGCTCGACAACCCTTTCTCACAGGAGGTTATGAGCGTTCAGATGCCGGAAAACTTCATGCTCCCAACCGGGCTAAAGCCTTACGAAGGAATCGGAGACCCCCGGGTGCACATAAAAAAGTTTCAATCCATGATATTTTTTAATGGTGCTTCTGACCCGGTGCTTTGCCGTTCTTTCCCTACTTATTTAGATGGTGCAGCTTTACTTTGGTTCTCTAAGATTCTCGCAGGTTCAATCTCCAGCTTCGAGGACCTGGCAAGATCTTTCATTGACTATTTTGCAACCTCCCGGATATATGTCCACGGATCTGACTATCTCAGCACCATCAAGCAAGGACAACACGAGAGTCTGAAGGACTACATGACAAGATTCGCCAAGGCAACGGTAGAGATACCTGACCTTGACCCAAACGTGCACCTCCACACACTTAAAAGCAGTCTCAGACCAGGCAAATTCCAGGAGACAATCGCCGTAACCAAACCTAAGACTCTGGAGGAGTTTCGCGAAAAAGCGGCCGGACAAATGGAAATTGAAGAGCTCAGGGAAGCCCGGAAGACAGACAAACCTCAAACGCGCCGAGAGGACGAAAGGCACAACAGAACCCCCAATCAGAAAGATAGCAGAAAACCTTTTAAACTAACACCCAAGTACGACACTTACACTCAATTCAACACGAAGACTGAGGACATTATCAAGGAAATACTGAGTACAAAAATAATCAAACCACCCAGCCGAGCAGGAGCATACCAAGACCAGAGATACGTCGACAGGTCAAAGCATTGCGCGTTCCACCAAAAATTCGGCCACACAACCGATGAATGCGTCATCGCTAAGGATCTCCTTGAATGGCTAGCCAGACAAGGACACCTCGACAAATACATCGGTAGCAGAATGAAGTCAGCTCGGCAAAATATCAATGATCCGCAAACCTCCACCACCAACCAGAGGAGTCATAAACTGCATCTCCGGAGGATTTACAGGAGGAGGACACACAAACTCGGCCAGAAAGCGTAACTACAGAACCATGCTAATGGTGCAGGTAACAAAGGAAATGGCCACACCCCGACCACCTACACCTCGCATTACCTTCGAACAATCTGACTATCAAGCACCTACACCAAATCTAGATGACCCAGTGGTAATATCGATCCAGGCAGGAGATCTTCTTGTCAAGAAAGTATTGCTCGACCCAGGCAGCAGCGCCGACGTGCTTTTCTATTCTACATTCCAGAAAATGAAAATCAGCACAAATATGTTACAACCATACATGGGGGAACTGGTCGGCTTCTCGGGAGCACGAGTCTCCATCTTAGGAAGCGTCTGGCTGAAAATAACCTTAGGAGAACACCCGCTTTGCCATACACGAGATGTGCAGTTCCTAGTAGTAGAATGCCCAAGCCCATACAATATGATCTTGGGTAGGCCATCTTTAAATTCTTTTTGTGCTATAGTTTCAATCGTCCACCTTTGTGTAAAATTTCAGGTATCCAACAATACAACAGCAACAATACATTCTGATCAAACACAAGCCCGCAGGTGCTACAATGAGAGTCTAAAGAACGAACCAACGACCAACTATAAGAATAACAGATCAGAAGAACCTCATCACGTGGTTAACATCTCACCAATGGCCGAGTTAGATCCTCGGGAAGATCCACAAAACAGACCTTCACCAACTGACGACCTCGAACAGGTACATCTGAACAATAATCATAGCCATATAACTTATATCAGTCACTCACTCCCTGCAAGCACCAAGGAACAAATCATCAGCATACTTCGAAAAAATGCTGACCTCTTCGCATGGACCCCAGCAGATATGCCTGGCATCGATCCCAAACTAATATGCCACAAACTACAAATTGACCAAAAGATCCGGCCTACAGCTCAAAAGAAGAGAAACATGAGCAATGAAAAGAGATCGGCCTGTCAAGAGGAAACACAGAAGCTACTCGCAGCAGGAGGGTTCATACGGGAGCTCAGGTTCACAACATGGCTCTCAAACGTGGTAATGGTAAGAAAACCCTCAGGTAAGTGGCGTATGTGTGTTGATTTTATAAATCTGAATAAAGCATGTCCAAAGGATGCATACCCCCTCCCTTGCATTGATAAGTTAGTAGATAATGCATCAGGATATAGCACCCTAAGTTTCTTAGATGCATACTCTGGATACAATCAAATACTAATGCACCATAAAGACCAGGATAAAACGGTATTTATAACTGAATTGGGAAATTATTGTTATAAGGTTATGCCTTTCGGCCTTAAGAATGCAGGTACCACATATCAACGACTAATGGACAAGGAGTTCAAAGACCAAATTGGAAGAAATTTAGAAGTTCACGTCGACGATATGGTTGTAAAAACAGAAAAGCAACAGCACCACGGAAATGACTTGGAAGAAATATTCGAACAAGTCAGAAAAAATAATATGCGACTCAACCCGGAAAAATGCGTGGTCGGAGTAACCGAAGGAAAGTTCCTTGGGTTCGTACTCACATGCAGAGGCATCGAAGCCAACCCAGAAAAGTGCAAAGCAATAATACAAATGCGAAGTCCCCAAACAATAAAGGAAGTCCAGCAGTTAAATGGCCGACTAGCCGCATTGTCCAGATTTCTCCCTTCAATTTCAACACAATCTCAACACTTTTACAACATACTCAGAAAGCAAACAAGGTTCAACTGGAACAACGAGTGTGAAATAGCTTTCCAGAAGCTAAAAACAACTCTATCATCTCCTCCAGTCCTACAAAAGCCCAATCCAGGTAAGCCTTATTAATATATCTATCTGTTACTACTAACGCCATAAGCTCGTCATTAATGACAGAAGTAAACGAAAAGCAAGAGCCATTATATTTCGTGAACAAAACGCCGAACTAAGATACTCAGCAATGGAAAAGCTAGCGTACGCATTGGTAACCTCAGCAAGAAGGCTAAGGCACTATTTTCAAAGCAACAAAATCATAGTCAAAACAAATCAACCTCTACGTCAAGTCCTAACAAGACCAGAGGTATCCGGTAGACTAATCAAGTGGTCTATCGAACTCTCCGAGTTCGACATTGACTATGAACCAAGAACAGCCATGAAAGCACAAATATTAGCCGACTTTGTGGCCGAGCTATCAGAACAGCCGAAGCAACAACACACATGGGAGCTATATGTCGACGGCGCATCCAACAACGAAGGCTCTGGAGCAGGGGTATTACTCACCAACAAGGAAGACTTGCAACTCGAGAAATCTATCAGATTCACATTCCAGACAAGCAATAATCAAGCCGAATACGAAGCACTGCTCGCCAGACTAAGACTGGCACAATCCCTTAACATCACCCACCTACAAGTATACTGCGACTCACAGCTTGTAGTGCAGCAGGTAACAGGCCACTTTCAGGTAAAGGATCAGCTACTAGAAAAATACCACAGCTCGGTAAAGAAACTCCTCACAAACTTTCATTTTATACAAATCACACACATAGCTCGGGAACATAACACCCGGGCAGATGCACTCTCAAAATTAGCAACAACCAGGAAGTTTATAACTGATTCTGTTATATCTCAACTAACACTCACCAATCTAAGCTTTAGTAGCAAATCGATATTTTCAGTGGCCAAGGAAGAAGATTGGAGGGCGCCATACAAACAATACATACAATCAGGAAGGATCCCTACAACATCAGATACCAAAACATTCAGAAGACGTGCAGCTCCCTTCACTATGATTGGAAATGAGCTATACAAAAGGGGATTCTCCCAACCTCTTTTAAGATGTATCAACAAAGAAGAGGCCGAAGATGCTATGAACGAAGCCCACGAAGGGGTATGTGGCAACCACATAGGAGGACTAAGCCTAGCATCTAAAATAGCAAGAGCAGGATTCTATTGGCCATCCATGAAGAGAGATTGCATCAACAAAGTCAAGAAATGTGATAGCTACCAGAAGCACAGCTCGGCCATCCACAATCCGGCAGAGCAATTACACACATCGGAGGTAAGCTGGCCTTTCCAAAAATGGGGGCTAGATATCCTCGACCCATTTCTAAAAGCACCAGGACAGGTAAAATACTTACTTGTAGCAATATATTACTTCTCCAAATGGATAGAAGCAACTCCATTAGCAAAAATAGGAGCTGATAAAGTAAGATCTTTCATTTGGAAACAAATCATTTGCCGCTTTGGTATACCACATCACATTATTACTGACAATGGTCGGCAATTCACCGACCAAAGTTTAGCTTCTTTTTTAAATGAATTCCAGATAAAACACCATTTCTCGTCAGTAGAACATCCACAGACCAATGGGCTCGCAGAAGCCGCCAACAAAGTCATTCTCAACTCTCTTAAGAAGAAACTTGGCAATGCAAAAGGAGAGTGGGCCGAGTTAATACCAGAAGTACTATGGGGTTATAACACGACAATTCAATCTACAACACAAGAAACACCATTTAGATTGGTATATGGAGCAGACGCCATGATCCCAGTTGAGGTCTCAATAACGTCAGCACGTAGAAACCAAACATCAACCGAACAAAACGACAACATCCGACGTACAGAACTCGACACCATCGACGAAGACAGAGAGAAAGCCTGAATAAAACAGCTGGCAATGCAACAAATAATTAGGAAAAAATATAACAAGAAAGTACAACCAAGATCGTTCAACGAACAAGACCTCGTCCTTCAAAAAATAGAGGAAGCAAGAAGACAACATGCACACGGAAAACTAGCAGCTTCTTGGGAAGGACCATACCGAGTTATCAAAGTACTCGGTAAAGGAGCATACAAACTACAGACACTAGAAGGCGAAGAAGTCCCAGGAATCTGGAACATTTCCTCTTTAAAGTCTTACCTATCTTAGAAATGATAGGGACATGAGGATATACTCTTTTTCCTACCCCTAGAATTTTTTCCCATATAGGGTTTTGTCTGGAGGAGGTTTTAATGAGGTCTCTCACACCCCTATCAAACAAACATGTACAAACTATTCATGTGAATAACAAAACAATACTACCAAATCCATTCATTTCAAAAAACTAAAACAAAGTACAAACATGGTCCACCAAACCATCAAAATGTCAACCACAATTCCAAAAGAAAGCAAAAGGTTTTACAAACAAAACAAACTAAAGCGTGATAGACTTCTTCAGTTTACTTTCCCAACAGAAGCACTCCCGTCCCCCTTATCGGACAAAGCTTCATCATCAATCAATTGACCATTACTAACAATCTTCGTAACATCTAACTTACTAACATCAAACGAGGGAGATAACACTCCTATATGAGCTATAGCACGATCAAACCCAAGGGTAAAGGCTGATAAAACCTCATCCTGCAACTCGGGAACCCGAGCATTTGCCTTTTCAGCCTCCTCAACTTTTGACTCAAGAGCTCGCCTCACCTTCTGAAGCTCAGACTCTGCAGTCTTCACCTTCTCCTTCAACCCCCTCACTTTAGTCTTAAATTTCTCAGCCCGATCATCCCTCTCTTCCAAAGACTCTTTCAGCTTCTTAATTGCATCAACCTGATCACCCTCCAAAATAGCATCCAACTCCGAAGTACAACCAATAGAAAGAAGCCTAGCCCCAATCACCTACGAAAAAAGGAATCATCACAAACCAAGCATCTACAATAGCAAGAAAGGCAAAGAATACTAAGAAAATATACCTGCAAATATCGAGCAACCCCAACCTTTCCCGCATCATGAATTATTTTCACATCAGAATCCACCTGAGCAACCTTGTCAGCCACAGCCATAAACAGATACCCAGGGGACCACAGAGAATTACGCGGCCCTTCCTTATAACCATGGAGAACCACCTGACTTTCATAAGTAGCACTTATCTCCTCAGAAGTAAAAATGGCAGAGCCATCCCTCATGGCAGTAAGGTCAACAACCTTTGGTGAACCATCACCTCTCTTCCTCTTAAAACTCCCATCAAGCTTCCCCACACCTCCCTCACCTTCCTTAACCACGTTGGTAGAGGACCCCTCCTTTTCTTTCTTTTTGTTCTTCGAAACAAAAGCCTTCAAATTCGCCGTAGTAAGCGTGGAAGTCTTCTCACCTACACAACAAACACAGAAACCATATAAGATAAAAAGCACCAAACCTCAGCAAAAACCACAAAACCTACAAGTTACCTAGATACTCCTCCAACGCCTCCTTATCCCCCTCAAGCTTCAGAAGAGTAGACGTAGAAAGTAAGGAAGAAGACGACATTGCAGACATCAAGAAATTTAACAGCAATTCTTCACTAGAGACCTTATTTTCGCAATCTAAAACTTGATTGGGCTCGGGAAACCAAAAAGATTGGAAATCTCTCCTCAAGCAACGTATCCAAGAAGAAGGGATAAAAACCTTCAACGATTTAAACTTTTACAAACATTTCTTTAAAATCTTTAAAAGATTGTTTGTATAAAGAAAAAATCCCACGACCCGGATGTCCACTCAAATTCACCCACCCACCCCTACGAACACCCTTAGCTTGAAACAAAGAGAAAAATACACCAAGCGAAGGATAACATTCCAAATGATCCATCAGACTTTCAAAAGCCCTAACAAACGCCCAAGAATTTGGGTGCAATTGTGTCGGAGCACAGTTTAACTGGTGTAAAACCCCGCACTCGAAGTCAGTAAAAGGAAAACGTACACCAAGTTCAGTCAGCAAACACGTATACATATAGAAGTAACTCCAGTCAGACCTTTTCTCACAAACCCTATCATTCTCACTACAGGACAGAAACCTAACCTCAAGATCATGACCACGCCTTACCCAGTTAGCTTCATTCAGTTGTTTCACAAGCTCATCATTACAAAACACGGATACATGTCCCCTAACATTATTATCAACCCAGCTATAAACGTCACCCTCATCAATAGCAATAGTACCTTTTTTCCCCATTTTTTACAAAAAAAAGAAAGCAAACAGACAAAAACAATTTGCTAACCTTTTTTAGACATGACGCGTCCCAACAGCAAAGTGATGAACTTCAATGCAAACACAGCAACCAGTCAAAGAGACAACCACAACTCCCAAGACACCCACTATCCCACGTTCCATAAAACCACCAACAAAGGAAGCGGGAACGAAAAAACACACTGCGCATCAAAGCCCAACAAACAATAGCCCAACAAAAAAAAACAAGTTGAACTTGGGGGCTCCATTACGGTCAACAAAGCTTCAAAAAGCCGAAAACACAATAAGCTCAACCCGTTTTTTCACAGGCCAAGCTTGGGGCTGTGATCCATACCGATATACTCGGCTTCCAGAAGCTTTGACCGAGCTTATCCACAAACAGAAAAGGTCGAATCTGAAACCTACGAACCTAACCGATAATATCTGAATCTTTCAAAAACTAACCAAGATATAAGGGAACAACAGAAAATATCCATAACAGCCCTACTATCAAGGTCAGTATAACGGCGAAACCACTAAGCTTTCTCGACTATATAAAGTCACCCCCTAACCCCACTAGGGGATAGGATACTCCCTCTGATCTCTTCTCATCTAAACGCTTAAGCACAAAACACTTTAGCTCACCTAATACTCTTACCTTATTCTCTTTTAAAGTATTCCTTGTTATCTTGTGATATTACTGACTTGGGCGTCGGAGTCCCTTTTGCAGGTTCTACGCCGACCACGCCCCGTTCCCAGAGAAGACGTTTCGAGTTATAGGAGGATCATCGAGCCCAACCATAACCGAGTTATACGTCGGAGCGCAGGAGTCATACTCTTGAGTGGAACAAATTGTATTGACAATAAAAATTTTATTTAATTTATATTATTATTTAAATTATAATTTTAGTATTTTAATTTGTTAGTTAGATAATTTAAAAATTAATTATATTTTATAATAATAAAGTATAATTATAAAAATTATTATTATGTACCCCCACTGACAAAATTATTTTTTTGGTAAACATTCACAAAATTATTTGAATCTACTACTGATTTTTACTTATTTTTGTTATTTAGATTATTTTTTTATTAGTTTAATATTAATGGTAATTAATTATAGTAATAATACATAAGAAATACATAAGATTTTTCACTTTTCTATTTTTTACGCTCACTGCACTATCAAGAAAATCTCATGTCTTAAACTATTCAAACTGTAAGCTGTAATGTTAATGGTTTGAAGAACTAGAAGAGAGAAAAAAATTGATTTTTTTTATTTTGATAAAAAAATAAAAAAATAAAAAATTTCATGTACTCTTTACGTACTCTTATTATAATTAATTATCCATCAACATTAAATTAAAAAATAATCTAAATAAAAATTTTAATTTATATTTTTTTATTTTATATTTTTTCTCATAATAAGATCAATAATATCAATTCCATTTCGTTCTTTCTCCTGTGTTCTTGACACCTCTAAGCACCATTTCCACACACGCCTCAAAAAAGAAAAAATGAATGAAACAATGCAAGAAGTTACTGCTGTCACCACTGTCACAGTAGTCGCCCACATGGAAGAGATGTATAAATGCTGCTACTGTGTTTATGCTAATTTTTTATCATAAGATGAAAATGGAAAAACATGCGAGAAAGCATCACACGCGCTTCATATAAGGTCATTTGCAAACCATGTGGCAATGCATTTGGTAGACGTAAAATACTTTAATGTTCATCAATTGAAAGTAATTAAGTCTAATTTGAGTAAACAATTTAAATTTTTAAAAAAAAAAATTAAATATAAAGTCTTTTGTTAATAATATTTTAAATTATTTTGTACTTAAATTTTTAATTATAAATAAATGTTTTTTTTTTTATATTCTTCTTCTAATAATATAATTATAATTTGATTTGGTAAAGTTTTTATTTTTTTTAAAACAGTTGATAAAAAGTACCATCACTTTTCTTGATAAATTAGGATTACTTTGAAAAAAAATCTAGCAGAGAGAGTACGTACTCTGTCTTCAGGAAAAATGAGAAAATGAGAGAGCGTCATACATTAGAATTAGCGTGTTGACTTTTGTTTAATTATGAGAGATGCAAATACTATAGAGAAGGATATGTGTGTGTAAGCTAAGCACTAAGCATCACATACACCCCTCCCTCTGAGAAGGATATGTGTGTGTAAAAATATGCTAAGCTAGGCTGTTAGATGCAGTTACATTCCCTCCCTCTGAGTCAGTTAGTTCTCCCTTTCTGTTCTGTATGAGCTGGCAAGAGTAGTTGCTCTACAACTAACTTAGTTAGTCTATATAACTTAGTTAGTTTAATATTAATGGTAATTAATTATAGTAATAATACATAAGAAATACATAAGATTTTTCACTTTTCTATTTTTTACGCTCACTGCACTATCAAGAAAATCTCATGTCTTAAACTATTCAAACTGTAAGCTGTAATGTTAATGGTTTGAAGAACTAGAAGAGAAAAAAAAATGATTTTTTTTATTTTGATAAAAAAATAAAAAAATAAAAAATTTCATATACTCTTTACGTACTCTTATTATAATTAATTATCCATCAACATTAAATTAAAAAATAATCTAAATAAAAATTTTAATTTATATTTTTTTATTTTATATTTTTTCTCATAATAAGATCAATAATATCAATTCCATTTCGTTCTTTCTCCTGTGTTCTTGACACCTCTAAGCACCATTTCCACACACGCCTCAAAAAAGAAAAAATGAATGAAACAATGCAAGAAGTTACTGCTGTCATCACTGTCACAGTAGTCGCCCACATGGAAGAGATGTATAAATGCTGCTACTGTGTTTATGCTAATTTTTTATCACAAGATGAAAATGGAAAAACATGCGAGAAAGCATCACACGTTTCATATAAGGTCATTTGCAAACCATGTGGCAATGCATTTGGTAGACGTAAAATACTTTAATGTTCATCAATTGAAAGTAATTAGGTCTAATTTGAGTAAACAATTTAAATTTTTTTAAAAAAAAAATAAATATAAAGTCTTTTGTTAATAATATTTTAAATTATTTTGTACTTAAATTTTTAATTATAAATAAATGTTTCTCTTTTTTTTTATATTCTTCTTCTAATAATATAATTATAATTTGATTTGGTAAAGTTTTTATTTTTTTTAAACAGTTGATAAAAAGTACCATCACTTTTCTTGATAAATTAGGATTACTTTGAAAAAAAATCTAGCAGAGAGAGTACGTATTCTGTCTTCAGGAAAAATGAGAAAATGAGAGAGCGTCATACATTAGAATTAGCGTGTTGACTTTTGTTTAATTATGAGAGATGCAAATACTATAGAGAAGGATATGTGTGTGTAAGCTAAGCACTAAGCATCACATACACCCCTCCCTCTGAGAAGGATATGTGTGTGTAAAAATATGCTAAGCTAGGCTGTTAGATGCAGTTATATTCCCTCCCTCTGAGTCAGTTAGTTCTCCCTTTCTGTTCTGTATGAGCTGGTAAGAGTAGTTGCTCTACAACTAACTTAGTTAGTCTATATAACTTGCAATTGCAGCTTGCACTGATTGAATACAACAGAATCACATACTTTTCACTCTAATTCACTTTCAATCTCCACTCATTCTCTTCTTCACACTCTCAACATCTCTATCAGTTCTCTCTTCTTCTCAAGATTACTTCACAAGTTTCTGATATCCTTTCATGGTATCAGAGCTTGGTCCAATGGCTACCAGCGAAAACTCTGCATCAGCACCACGACAGCTACTTGACAATGGAGAACTCAATCCAGGATACCAGAAATGGAAGAAACAGGATGCTCTATTGAAATTCTGGTTGCTATCTTCCATGACCACACCATACACAATGCTTGCTGCTAGGAGTACAGTACTCTGATTATCACAGTATGCCAGAGGTGCTTCTGGAATTGACCACTTTAGCTCTCCTATTAGACCTTTTATCCATATTAGTTCTGCCAGTGCTCTGTACTCAGCCTCAGTGCTTGACCTGGCCACCACTCCTTGCTTCTTTGACTGCCAAGATAGTAAATTCCTTCCCATGAAGACACAGAAACCACCAACTGACTTTCTGTCATTTGGATCACCAGCCCAGTCTGAGTCACAATAAGCTGTGATCTTTAGGGATGGATCCTTATGAATTTTAAGGCCATATGCAGCTGTACCTTGCACATATCGCAGTACTCTTTTAACTAGTTTCTAGTGTGCCTCTAGAGGAGATTGCATAAATTGTGCAACCTTGTTTACACTATAGGCCAGGTCCGGCCTTGTTACAGTGAGATATTACAAGCTTCCCACTACAGAACGATAGAGTTGAGGGTTGTCAAACACAGCACTTCCAGTGGCCTGAATCTTAAGAGTTGAAGGTAGTGGTGTTGCACATGGCTTGCAGTCATTCATGCCAGCTTTTGCAAGCAGGTCCTGCACATATTTGCCTTGAGACATCATCAGGCCTCCATCCTCAGTCCTGGTCACTTGGATGCCTAGGAAGTAGTGCAGCTCTCCCATATCCTTTAATGCAAAGGCTGAGTTGAGTCTTTGGGTGACTGCAGTAAGAACTGTTGGACAGTTTTCAGTTACAATTATGTCATCAACATAGATGAGGACATAGGTGAGTGACATTTCTGATTGTTGGACAAACACTGAGACATCTGACTTTGTTGGTGAGAAGCCAAGATTTAGAAGAGCTGAGGATAGCTTATGATACCAGGCTCTAGGTGCCTGCTTGAGACCATAGAGGGCTTTTTTGAGCTTGCAAACTAGGCTGCTGTCACTGGCAATATATCCTTGTGGCTGCTTCATATAAACGTCTTCAGTGAGCTCTCCATGCAGAAAGACATTGTTCATATCAACTTGCCTGATTGACCATCCTCTGGCCAGGGCTATGGACAGGATGATCCTGATTGAGGTTGGCTTCACAACTGGGCTATAGGTCTCAGTAAATTCAAATCCAGGTCTTTGGGAGAAACCTTGAGCAACCAGGCGAGCTTTATGCTTTTGTAGGCTTCCATCTGCATTGTATTTAATGCGGAAAACCCACTTACTGCCTATGGCTTCTCTGCCAGGGGGCAGGGGAACAAGCTGCCAAGTGTTGTTCCTTTGCAGGGCTTCGAATTCAACATCCATTGCCTGCTTCCAGGCAGGATCTATTAGTGCTTGCTGCACACTTCGAGGTTCTACTGCAGCTTGGAAGGCTTTTGGCCTGAGGGAGCCAGTTTTGCTTCTTGTTACCATGGGATGAACATTTGAGGCATTAGTTACTGGTGGTAAGGCACAAGGAGGGACAATTTTCAGGTCTGAGATAGGAATCGGGGTAGGAGAGTCTAAGGGTGCTGTATGCTGTGAGGATTAAAGCTGAGAAGAGGAGTTAGAGGTTGCGGGTGCTGGGTGCAGGGAGGCAGGATTATATTGAGGGAGTTGAGTAGGTAATGGGAAGGAGGAAGTTGTTTGATGAGTATTGGCAGGGGTGGGTTGAGTCTGTGTTAGTAGGAGTTGAAGTGGTGGTAGGGGGTAATAAGGTGGGGGCTGAGTTGGTGAGCTTTAGTTGTTGAAGGCAGATTGGGAGTCTTTGAAGGGAAATTTTTCTTCATCAAAGACTACATTGCGGCTGATGACTACCTTCTCTGAACTTGTCAAGCACTTATATCCCTTATGAGAGGTGGCATATCCAATGAATACACATTCTGAAGACCTGAATTGTAACTTGTTTTTATTGAATGGCCTTAGGTGTGGAAAACATGAACATCCAAACACCTTTAGATCCTCATAATTTGGTTGCCTTGCAAACAGTTTTTCAGTTGGTGAGACTCCATCTAGCACTGGTGTAGGAAGGACATTGATGATCTTTACTGCTGTTGTGAAGGCGTCACTCCAGAATCTGATGGGTAAGGAGGCTGCAGCAAGCATTGTAAGGCCCATCTCCACAACATGCCTATGCTTCCTTTCAGCTGTGCCATTCTGCTGATGTATGTGGGGACAAGAAAACCTGTGTATGATTCCTTGTTCATGCAGTAACTTAGAGAGACTCACATATTCTGTAGCATTATCACTTTGAATACACTTTAGTTTGGCATTTAATTGTAACTCAGCCATATGTTGAAAATGCAAGAAAACTGATTTTAATTGAGCTCTATTTCTTATGAGATATAACCATGTAAATCGAGAAAATGCATCAATAAAGTTCAAAGTAATGATTTCCATTAGAATCAGGTAAGGGAGCTGGCCCCCAGATATCAGAATATACAAGTTCTAGTGGAGCATTATACACAGTTGTAGATTTAGGAAAGGGTAAAGTATGTGACTTGCCAATGTAGCAGGAACTGCATATTGACTTATTTGGCGAAAATGGGAGATTACACAGCTTTAGAATTTTAGACACTACTGCTTCTAAAGCATGCCCAAGTCTAGCATGCCAAAGTGTGTATTTATTTGTTGCTGCCTCCAGGGAACCAATGAAGGCAGAAGGTGGGTTAACTGGGTGAAAGTTCAATAGCCTATACATTCCTCTGACAACATCTCCTTGAAGAATGACCTCATTTGTGGCCTGAGATTTAACAAAGCAACCATGTGAGTGGAATTCAAAAAACACCTTATTATCACAGCAAAATTGGTAAACACTAAGTAGGTTTTTAGTTATATCTGGAACCAATAACAGTTTTTGCATTATTAGATTCCTAGAACTCAAATCAGTTTTGAAGAGGGCCTTTCCAACACAATTAATAGCCAAACCTGTACCATTTCCAACTACCACTTGTTCTGTGCCTGCATAATTTTCTTTTTCAGCCATGATTTCTGGATTTGCAGTCATGTGGTGTGTAGCTCCAGAGTCTGCATACCAAACTGAATCATGAATGGTTGCAGGATTAGCCAATACACTGCTGAAGTTGGCTTTTGGTTGCTCATCCTGCTGCTGTCTTTGTGCATAATCATCTTTGTGATGAGGTTGTGTGTAAGGCTCATTATCATCATCATATCTGTACCAGCAAAGCCGTGCTGTGTGTCCATATTTGTTGCATAACTGGCATTGAGGCCTTTCTTGCATTCTTTCATAATTTTGGTACTGAGTTCTGCCAAAACCTTCATAATTCTGAGTTCCTGACCTGTTAAATTGAGGCTGTTGTCCCCTTTCTTGATGTGAAGACTGAGTTCTGCCATAGCCTTGTTGACTTCTTGGATTTCTGGAGTTCTGAAACCTGCCTCTGCCACGAAAGCTTCTTCTGTATCCTCCTCTTTGTGCAAGATTGGCTTGATACATATCTTGATCAAATTGATTTGTGTGGCTGGACTGAGCAACATTTGCTTGCAATAGGTGATCAAATTCTGGCTTTCTGAACCTCTCTAACATGCTTTCATGTGCAAAAAGCACTGCTTCTAACTCACCAACTGTAATTCCTTGGGATCTTATCAGAATGGAAGTCAGGATAGGTGCATAATCTTCAGTTAAGCCATGGAGAATTGCATTTACATGTTCACTTTCACTTACAAGTTCTCCCACTGATGTTAATGCATCAATTGTGCTTTTGATCTTTAAAACATAATCATTCACTGAAGCACCTATTCTTGTACTGCTAAGCTGATTTCTCAATTGTATTACTCTAGCCTTGATTTGTGACAAAAAATGACTTTCTAACCTGTTCCAAATCTGAAACGTGTATGTACACCCAACCATTCGAGTTGTGTATGGTGTGGTCATGGAAGATAGCAACTAGGATTTCAATAGAGCATCCTGTTTCTTCCATTTCTGGTATTCTGGATTGAGTTCTCCATTGTCAAGTAGCTGTCGTGGAATCCTGGCTCCTATAGTGTAAACAAGGTTGCACAGTTTATGCAATCTCCTCTAGAGGCACACTAGAAACTAGTTAAAAGAGTACTGCGATATGTGCAAGGTACAGCTGCATATGGCCTTAAAATTCATAAGGATCCATCCCTAAAGATCACAGCTTATTGTGACTCAGACTGGGCTGGTGATCCAAATGACAGAAAGTCAGTTGGTGGTTTCTGTGTCTTCATGGGAAGGAATTTAGTATCTTGGCAGTCAAAGAAGCAAGGAGTGGTGGCCAGGTCAAGCACTGAGGCTGAGTACAGAGCACTGGCAGACCTTGTGGCAGAACTAATATGGATAAAAGGTCTAATAGGAGAGCTAAAGTGGTCAATTCCAGAAGCACCTATGGCATACTGTGATAATCAGAGTGCTGTACTCCTAGTAGCAAATCCAATTTTACATTCAAAAATAAAACACTTCGAAATAGACCTGCACTTTGTAAGAGACCATGTCACAAGTAAAGTAGTTCAAGTATGTCATGTTCCGAGTTCAGTCCAAGTAGCAGACACCCTCACCAAAGCTCTCCCCTCTGCAGCGTTCATTCAGCTTCGAGACAAGCTTAAAGTGCAAAAAGTGGAAAATTCAGCAAATTCAAAATGGCAGGGTCATGATAAAGTATGCAGAGAAGATAAATGTAAGGGTCATATAGAGAACGATATGTGTGTAAGCTAAGCACTAAGCACGTGTAAAAATATGCTAAGCTAGGCTATTAGATGCAGTTACATTCCCTCCCTCTGAGTCAGTTAGTTCCCCCTTTCTGTTCTGTATGAGCTGGCAAGAGTAGTTGCTCTACAACTAACTTAGTTAGTCTATATAACCTGCAATTGTAGCTTGCACTGATTGAATACAAAAGAATCACATGCTTTCCACTCTAATTCAGTTTCAATCTCCACTCATTCTCTTCTTCACACTCTCAATATCTCTCTCAGTTCTCTCTTCTTCTCAAGATTACTTCACAAGTTTCTGATATCCTTTTAAATACGATAACATATACCATGGTAAAAATGGCAATGAGGTTATAACTTCATCAACTGCAGCTTCTTTCTTTTTTAGAAAAGTTTAAGAGTAGTCTTAAATGGACTGTCCCTCTATTTAAATCATTCCTTTGTTTTTCTTGTTTTTTAGCTTATTTAAGTCACCAAAAAAATTATATTTTTAAAGATAATTTTTTGAAAAGTGTGCAGTCAACAGTTGATAGTTGAGAATGATTAAATAATTTGATTAATTTAACTAAATTTTTATTTAACCACTCTTAGTTATCAACTTTACGTAAATTAACTGCACCTGAGTTTCTATTTTTTTTAACTTGCAGCATCAGCATTTGGTTAAACCAAAATAAAGATGGGTTTTAATAAATTCAAGCATTACAATTATGCTTATTTGATAAAACATCTTTTAAAAATGAAAAATACTATAATAGTCAATAGACATTTATAATGAAAAATATTTTTTTTTCAAATTTTAGAATTTTATATAATATAATATAAATATTGAAAAATTATTCTATAAACACATATAAGAATTGAAAGATTAAAAACAAAAAAAATTATTAATTTTTATGTCAAATATACCTAAATACTTATTATGTGATTGAATAATTGACTTCATAAAGCATTATTATTATTTAATAATACTAATAAACATAAAATATTACTCTATTCTAGTAAGCCAACAATAACCTAATGTTTGTCTTGTATTTTAAGATTAAACTTTAATTTTAAAAGAGAATTAAATCCTTATCCATGAGCTCAAATATGAAAAAGTAACTTATCTCTCTTTCTGTATTTAATTTTTTTAGTATTTTTGGTTTCCAAAACAAAGAAGCACAGGAAAAATACAAATAGAAGAAGTTTATACCTGGTGTGTAATGTGGGTGGAATTTGTAAAGATTAGAGTGAGAAATTAAAAATATATGATGTGTGAAGTACATGGAATTTATGAAGATTAGGGTGAATTAGAAATATACGAGAACTTTCGAAGTGTGTACGTAAAGAGTAAAAAAACGAAATTTGATGTTAATAATTAATAAAAATAATTTTGAATATTTATTATTATATAAGATTATAATAGACTTTTAAATTTTGATAAGTACAAATTAAATTTATTTTTTTTATGCGTTTTCAAGAGTATATCTAACTTTTAAAAATTGCTACAAATAGTTAAACTTTGAAGTACATATCTATTATAGTAAAAAAAGTATTGTAATCTATGTAAGTAAGAGATTTTAGTGAAATGAAACTAAGTTGTATTCCTATTACAATTTACAAATATATAATGACTATTTTACAAAAATTTATTTGCTATTCAGCTCATAATGCTGCTGACAAGGTTCAATTTGTCTTTAAGTCTGTTTAAACTATGCTTTTCAACAAATGCATAAGGATTAAGATTTTCTTTTTCTGCAATCTAGCCTCACACACCTTCAAATGATGATTATGTCCCCTCACTTTGAACTAAGATTAGAAAGAAAATATTATTCCCATCTTAGTCAAATCAAAACCTAAGCTCAAAATATATCATTATCATGACTTAAGCTGAAGTAACTAGAAAATTATTTGAAAATTAAACATTGAAAATATACCGTGATTTTCATGCCATTTTCTACTAGTGGTTGCTGCTGCTTAGCCTTCTATTTCTCTCTTGAATAAGTATCCACTAATCTTGCTGGAGTAAGGCTTTGTGGAGTGAAATTTTGCTCAAAAGAATCCATGGCAGTGTAGTGTTTCTTCTGTCAACTAGTTTTTATTTGAGTCTTGAGTAGTTATTAATTTTTCGAATAAATGGTTAAATTAGTCTCCAAACAATCACTTATTTTTTAAATTAGTCATCGAAAATTTTTTTAATCAAATTCGTTATTTAAAGATTTTAAAATGAGTTATTTTAGTCTTCTGTCACTTTTGTTATTAACGGTGTCAAAATTTGTTGATATGACCATTTTCCATTAAGTGGGAGTGGATCCTCTCTAGTGGGAAAAAATTGGATAATGTCCAGTGTTTGATCTCACCATTCATTGTTCTCTCTCTTATTAATTTCTGGTTCCACTTATAGAATTAAAGGTGAGAGATTACACTTTATTCTCTCCAGTGAAAAAAAAATTGGAGAGGATCCATTTCCACATTAAGTGACACTACAACACACATAATATGATAATAGTCTTAAACGATTAACATAATCATTTTAAAAAATTAGATCAAATCAACCCTCAAATTAAGAAATTTCAATGTTTTAAGTTTTGTAAAATCACTTAACTTACCACATTAATAAATTTTGGTGTTATCAACTAAAAAAAATAAAACAAATAATACGAATAATTTAAAACTTTTAAAAGCCACACGTGACACAAGAGTTGGCTTAAAGCTTAATAGCCATAACTCCACCATAAGCTCATTTTTAAACTGCACTCTATACTAATCAATTATTATTAATTAATAATTATTTAAATTTTATTTTTTAAAAATATAAAATTAATGATTATTAATCGCAATCGTTTAAAGTTAACTTATTAGGAATTGTTTAACTTTAACTGATGAGAAGTTTTTGGATTTAACTTTTACTGAATGATCTAATCCAAAAAAAAAATGAGGTTTACAAAATTATATTAAAAAATATTTTAAACTGTAATATAAAAATATAAAATAATTAAATTTTATTTTATATTATTTAATGAATAATTAGATTATTATACTCAAAACTTATTAATTAATTATTTTTGTTAAAAATATTATTTTGTAATATAATTTTTTATCAAAATATTTGTAAAAATATAATTTATTTAAAAATAATATATAATACATGAAAATATTAACTTTTTGTTTTTTAATTTTTTAAAAAATAAATAAATAATATATATCAACCATGCATATGTATAATATTAAGTAGATAATAATTTAAATTATTTTTTAAATTTAATATTTATAGTTATATATATAATATTTATAATTAAATATTTATTATATTTAATATCATCTAATTATTTTAGTAATAATTAAAAAATATAAAATAAGATCATATTTTATGTTCTATTATTTTCAAATATTTTTTTATTTTGTTAGTTAAATTTTTTATTATATATATATATATATATATTAAAAAGTTAGTATACAAATATCTTTCACAAAATATTTTTCATCATATATAATTTATTAAAAATATATTTTTGTTAAATCTAAGAGTAAAACATAATATGTTACCTGATTTTAATATTATTATATTATTATTATAATTATTTAATATATAAAAATTAATAAATAGTATACCTATTCGAAAGATTATCACCTATTTTATTGTAGGAAGGTAGTAGTTTTTTGTTTCAAAAAATATAAGTATTTTTTATCCATTAGGATTAATTATTATGCAAAAAAAAATTTATAATATTAAAAAATATATTAAAATGATATTTTAAATTGTAACATAAAAATATAAAATAATTAAAATATTATATTCAAAAAATTTATTGACTAGCTATTTTTGTTAAATATATTATTATATAATATAATTTTTTAACAAAATATTTATAAAAATATAATTTATTTAAAAAATTATATATAATATATGGAAATATTAACTTTCTTTGTTTTTTCAATGTTCTTTTAGAAAAACTTAATATATGGAATATATGAAATGTAAATTCGGTTGTCAAAGGAAAAATTCTAATATCGAGGTGAAGATTGGAGAAAATATCCTACGAAAAGTTAAAAGTTTTAAGTATTTTGGGTGCATCATACAGGATAATAGAGCGATTGAACAAGATGTAAATCATAGAATCCAAGTAGGTTGGTCAAAATGGTAGAGTACGTCTGATTTCATATGTGACAAAAAGTGTCTTTAAAACTTAAAGGTAAATTCTATCGCATTGCTATCAAGCTGGCTAATACTTTATGGTACAGAGTGTTGGATGGCCAAAAGAAAGCACGAACATAAGTTAAGTGTGGTAGAGATGAAGAAGTTAAGATTGATGAGTGGTCATACGCGATTGGATAGAATAAGAAACGAAGATATATAAGAGAAAGAAAGAGAGTTGGAGTAGCACCTATTGTGGAACAAGATGGTAGAATCGCATCTAAGGTGGTTTGAACATGTGAGAAGAAAACCGACAGAGGACAAGGGGTGAAAGGTAGAAGAAGACCTAGGAAGACCATCCATGAGGTGGTCAAATGAGATCTACATGTAAAACGGTCTATTTATAGACATGATACATGATAGAACTTAACGACGTCGTTTGATCCATATAATCGATCCCACCTAGTGAGACAAGACTGTTATTGTTGTTGTACTATATATAATTTTTAAATAAATTGTATTTTAACAAAGATAAAAGATTACATTATATAATACTATTATTTAACAAAAATAGTTAGTTAATAAATTTTAAAATAATAATTTAATTATTCGTCAAGTAATATAAAATATAATTTAATTATTTTATATTTTTATGTTGCAGTTTAAAATATCTTTTTGATATTATTAAAATTTTCGTGTATAATATTTAATTTTAATGAATAAAAAATATTTATATTTTTGTATTTATATATTTTATATTTAAAAATAAAAGATTATATTACTATTTAAAATATGATATATTAAAAGATATTTATTTATGTACTAAGATATTCTCTATTTATTAGAATCTAACATTTGATTTTTATTTAATAAAATCTAATAGTATATATAAATATGATACATCCAATACATACAAAATTATTGTACTTATTTTACACATACACACTTAATTTAATTTAATTACAGAAATACTTATACATGTAACATCACCTTTTCAAATAAAAGGAAATTTGTAGCGAAATGGCAATTGTTGATTTGGTTAAAGTCAACGAATCGATAAATAAATAAAGGAAGTGTATAGAATAAATTAATGTGATATGATTAGGTAGTGCAACCTCATTAGACTGTGGAATCAAAGTGGATGGTAAGTATTATCCGTATCTATGAATTAATTCATGGCAAAAGAGGTGCAAACACAATACAACAATATATACGTCACAGATAAGCCCTATCCCATTGTCTTAACTCTTAATAAAGGATACCACCTCCTCAGTCATTGAATAAGCCAGATTATACAAATTTGTCAGCTTTGTCAATAGTTATCATTTGTCAACAACTCGAATCTTCTGGGTACGTAACAACATGTAATCTTAGATTATATGACCCGTTCTGTCAAGTAACACATGAATTATTTATTATACACCACATATCAATTTAATTTAACATTGAAGATTAATGTTTTATTTATTTATTATTGATCTTAGTAATATTTCTCCCTGTTTCCACATTCATGATTCACCTACCTACCTTCTGAAAAACTCAAACTTTTTCTCTCATTCGTTCCGGTTTTTCACAAGCCTAAACCCATCATGATTTGCATCACTATTTCAGCAAATGACTGAAACATTCACCATTTCACCCACCCCTTCCACCAACACCAAGTGACCATCAAATCATGGTTCTAAACTACTTCAGGTGCCTAATTAACCATGAAGTTCCCCTCCTTGCTTCGAGTAAAAGTCCTCTATCAACATTTAGCAATTGTTACAATTGTCAATGCAATTTTAAATTATTGATTCATTAAATTTTTGTCAGGGGTAGGTCTAATTCGTGTCTTTATCGGGTTAAAAGTATAATAGTCAAGAGAGATGGGAAAGATAAATAAATTATGGAGATTGGACAAGACTAACACAAGTGATAAACACGTGTGCTCAAAATTTTTATATATTTAAACAAAAAGATGTGTTTTTATTTGGTGCATTGACAGATATATTTGTGATCTCGAACTTAGAGGCCAACCTACTCTGAGTTATTTGTTTTCAGTTTAAAGTAGATACACATTAACATCAACAATATAGAGATTAATTTATGTTCACTTGTACCTGGCCAGTAAAACTACAAAAAAGTAAACAAATTGTGATAAATAGTTATTATGATTGGTATTTAGTAATCTCATATTATTTAAATTATATTTGACAATGCTTCAAAATAGAAATAAAATAATGGATTACTTCATACACAATCATGAATATAATATTTTATACATATTTATGTGACTCTCAGTACGATGAACATATCTGTTCCTGACAATAGAATTTTCTTAAGTGGGTTATACAGAAAACTTCTAAACATGAATATTTTAATTGAAAAATGATAAGAAACCCACTCAAGTACAAGTATATAATATTTACAAAGGAGAGGAATTCCCAAAATAATAAGAAAAAATTGAAAGAAAAAAGAGGTGAAGAGAATATAAAGAACATAATTGAACCTACCCTACTCATATTCAACTACTTAAATAAATAAATAGAAAGCATGGAAAACACCAAGAATATTTGGTTTTCCAATGCAATCATGTCACAAAAAAGTGAACTATGGGGGGAATATTCTGATATCAAATGTGTCACTTTGCATCTTCTGGTTCATTGCAATCTTGGATTGCAATTATCCAACAAAGCAAAGGTATTTAAATATTGGTGTATAGCCAAATTTTAAAATAAGAGGACACAGAAACCTAATAATGTTCTCATATTCTCTCTTACCAGTCCTCAAGCCATTCAGGCACATTGAGTTCTTCTACCTCCTGTAATGGGGAACCTAGAGAACCACTGCAATCCTCAGAATGAACTTCCAGGTATTGTGTAACACGAGAAACGATTTCCGGAGGAGCGGGAAAAGTGCGGTGGCGAATCCCTTCCCATTCAACACCATTAAACCATGGGTGACTCTTGACAGAATCAGTACCTTGGCTACCAAGTCTAGTAGTTTCTTCCACATCAAGTAACTGAACAAATGCCAAAGGAAAATGAACAAGTTACATATAAACTTTTACAAATAGAAGGTAAATGTATAATATTGCCTAGCCGCAAGGGAGATTATTGTAATTTTCCCTAAGTCATAAGCGATGATATCTAAATGGGGGCCTTATAGAAAGAGAGTAGTAATATACCTTGGATATGATATCAACAGCGTCGGGGTTGAATGTATCTGGAAGATGTAGCTTCCGCTTTGCAATTTTGGCAACTGTATCAAGTTCATTTTCCCTCCATGATCCAAATGGCATTTCACTTCGTAGCATAAAATATATCAGAACTCCCAACGCCCACCTGTATAGTATAACATCAATGAGATTTCTCAACTTGTATAGTATATTAGTATAACATCAATGAGATTTCTCAACTTGACGTTTCAAGGAACACAGATCATTGCTATTAGTGCCATCAAACAATGTACATTACTTATGTTTACATTTATTTGTTAACGTCACCCTTCAGTACATTCTCGAATTAATGTATCTAGATACAAGATATACCGAAAAGTAACAATGACAGATAAAACAAAATGAATGGAGAACCATTCATTTCAATTTAATGACACAAAAGTTCTTGTTGATAACTTTATTCATACCAGTCAGCAGGGAAACTGTGGCCTTTTCCCAACACAATCTCTGGAGCTAGTGAATCTGCCATCCCACAAATTGTGAATGTTCTTTCACTGGCGAGCTTCTTACCAAATCTAAAGTCAACCAGCTACAACCAATGACAAATTTACGAGTAAAAAAATTGAAAAATTGAATATAATAGAATCTAATGGTAACATAATTAAAACAAACATATAAGAGAAATCAATAAAACATAAGTATCCAAACCTGTATATGTCCTGTTTGGTCCAACATCACAACATCAGGCGAGACTCCTCTGTAGAGAACACCATTCTGAAACTCAAATATGAAATCTTAATGAGGACAAGAAAGAAAAGTTAGTCACAAGGCCAAGAAGGCAAATTGAGGCAAAAGCATTAGTTAGATATACAACCTTGTGCAGATCTTCTAAAGCAATAACAACAGATGCAGCACAAAACTGTGCGGCCGATTCACCAAAAGGACTTGAAAGTATGGAAGACAAAGGGCAAGCAAGGAGTGTATTTAACACTATTCCAGCATATATGCTGTCGGCAGAAGTGCATAAAACCTGTGGTATACATGCTGAAGAGCTCACACCCTTCATCAAATCTTTCTCTTTCAAGACTTGTGCTTCTTTTCCCAGCCTTTTCACTTTTGGCTTGGAAAATCTCTTCAATGTAAGCAAATTTTCTGCTTGCAAAACATACTCGGTCAGTGAATTGCATTAAAACGCTATGTTTTTTAATTCATTAATGACTATATTCAATTCTATTAATTGATGTAGGAAAAAGACAACCAAGTCACCCTCCAATGGTGGTAAGTTTTGAATCAATTTACTCAACCAAAAAACTTGAGCCAAATTTAGAGACCGACGTTAATTGATATATAAAAGTAAAACTTGAAGGAATAAAGTCATTTAAAATAATTATTTCTGGAATTTAAATATGCATTGCTCAAATTTAAAGAGAGAAGTTAGAGATAGATTAATCTACCTGCTTCTCCAAACTTTACAAGCCCAATATCAGAGCAGTCAGTAGAATAGACACTCTTTATCCATTCCTACAAAGAAAAGGACCATGAAGTAATTTGTGGATCTCATTCCCAATGCATGAGAGAGAGAGAGAGAGAGAGAGAGAGAGAGAGAGAGAGAGAGAGAGAGAGAGAGAGAGAGCTTACCAAATCTGAGAGCTGGACTTTTCCTAGGGATGAAAAGTCAAAATTTCTAGCCAACTCTTTGGAATTATGTCTTGACCTACAGGTCAAAGTGATAGTGCCGGTTATATGAAGCTACATCTTTTAGAGCAACAAATGGGCAAATAAACAAAAAACCAAAATGCTGATTTCTGCTATATGCATGCATAAAAAACTTACTTGCGATCCTCCTGAGAAATCTTTTGTATGGAGCCAACAACAGATTCAAATTTCTCTTTTGTTAATATAGCACATACAACGTCACCCACAGCAACAGCACTTAAGGGACCAACCTTTTCACCAAGAAGGGCCCATTCACCAAAATAGCTTCCCTCTTGCTTCTCTATTGACAATTCTATTCTGCTCTGTGCATTATCATTCACATTTTCCAAATCAGGCTCGAGGCTGCAAACATTTGGATTCATCAATAAATCCGCATCAAAAGTGATTTTCACTTGTCCCTTCTGGATTATGTACAATCCATGGACTTCACTCTGCAAAAGCATACTAAAGAAATTCAAGAAAAGATTAGAGAATAATTAAATAAAAATATTCGGGAAAGTACTTACACGATCAATTATTGTCTGCCCACTTGCGTAGAAGACTTCAGAGAGGGAGTCAGAAATCTGACTCAGTTGTAAAATTGACAATCTTGACAGGAGATCTACAGATCGTAGCAACTTCAAGGATGACAAATTCGAGAATTCTGACATTAGAATGCCTCGAAAATCTTCTCGCTTTAAAGCCCAAAGAGTCCCTTTAGTTACAGCACGTACAGAAGCCTGGAGTGGTTTATTGTACCTGCAATGTCACGTTTCAGGAAAAAATATAAATTTTCTAGGTAAGAGACCTATGGTGTCAATGCAGAGTTGCAGTCACTATAAAAAATAAGAAAAGAGTTGAAAATCACTTTGGAAGATTTCCAAGGAAAACGAACAAGAAAAATGCAGATGCAAATGCACTATAGTCAGTACCGTGAGGGAAAAATCATATAAATTGGCCATGTTCTAGAATATTGTAATACTTTTGGTTAACTTCATGTCCCTGAATGGATTATAGTCCTCAACAAATATGTAAACTTGAGTAAACTTGAATGACCTGATAGTTGGATATTTTTCATGTCACAAAAAATTTCTTCAATCAGCGTGGACCACAAGGGGAAAAATGGATAGTACTCACATTAGAGCAAGCTCTCCAAAGCATGATAGTTTTTCCGATGTGTAACGCTGTAAAACCTTGGTTACTTCCCCATCTTTTTCTTCCTGCCATTGTTATAAACACAGAACAAAAATTTTAACACATCTTGTTCACAACAAAGAAAGTAATCCAGTTTTAGAAATGCTTGTAGAAGCAACATTTGTGATATGGTCCTAGACCTTGAAAACGTGATTTCATCTGGATTATGCAAGGGGCAAAGCCAAGAGAGCCGGAGTTCTGGATTAGGTTTTAGAAATAACAGAAAGGTGGTTTTTGTAAGTGTTTGTGTCAGTTGTCTTTATCATGAATGAAAAATTGCTTGCTAAGAAAGCTTTAAAAAAAATTATAATTTTTGGATGCCTGCAGATGCCATGATCCTTGCCTTGCCTCTGGCTTGAATAAATTTCAATATTTGCTTGAAAGAATAGTTGTGGAGCCATCACAGAGATCCATAAAATCGATACGGCAATCAAATGACAAAGATACAAACCTGAGTTGCCAAGACCTCAAATTCTCCACTACCAACAACATAAAAACAGTCACCTTCACTGCCCTGAAAAGTATAACTTTTTGTCACAATTTTTGCCATTGCAAAATACAAACCAAGTCAAAATAAACAGAGGTTTCTAATAGGAATGCAAGCTCCATTCAAGAATAGTGTTAATCCATTTTTCGCCAGAGAAATCCATAAAAGTTAAAGAACAAAGGTAAATAATTTTTCAATAATAAAGTAGATAACTGACCTGTTTGACTATAATATCACCAGGTTGCACCTCAACTCTTTCCATGGAATCCAATAGAACATTACATTGAGAAGCAGTAAGTTTTCGGAAGAGAAAATGATCATGCAGTGCTCGCTCTATCTGTGCCTGTTGTAGCATATGAAGAAGCACCATAAATGATAGATATTCAAACAAACTAAATGAGAAAAGATAAATCAATGAATTTATGCTTGTATACAAATGTTGCTATCAATGCAAACAAAATGTGAAAAATAGAGGAGTTAATGCAAAACAAAACAAGAAATAGATTGGGGATTACTTCTTCCTCCCATGTCTTCCTATGCGCTGAAGATGGAGCAACCCAAGCTTGCCCATTCTCCAGGGAATTTTCAATTGCTCGGAGGCGTGCCCTTGACAAGTCATGCCTTACCCGTTGGTTCCTAGAGTTCCAACCCAGGGTAGAGGGAGATTCTGAACCTGTCATCTCTACAACTTGAGGCACTGGAGTTCGTAAAGATTCGCCAAATGTTTTTTCCTGACCAACACCAGGCTGATCAGAGATGCTAAATCAGTTAATAACAAGAAACATGGGGAAATGAATGTATGAATATTGTTGGGAAATATAAATGAAAAGCAAGAAAAAAGGAATACTGTCATACTTCAGTTAGCCCATTTATATGCACAATGATGATTGTGATATCATCCGTACGAGTTTCATACTGTAGCCAAAGCCGATAAGATTCAGCTACTATTGCAGCACAAGCATCACGCGGATCTTTGAACTTTGCAACCTGGAAGCATAATGGCAAATTAAGTTACAAAATATTTGACTTAGATCCTATGATAAACCAAAATATAGGTGAAATATGGTATGAATATAATTGCAAAGCATTATCAAAATGTGTATACAGCTCTTAGGGT
Source organism: Arachis hypogaea (assembly GCF_003086295.3). NCBI lineage: Eukaryota > Viridiplantae > Streptophyta > Magnoliopsida > Fabales > Fabaceae > Arachis > Arachis hypogaea. The sequence continues at coordinate 149,132,865 of NC_092050.1, forward strand.
TTAGTAGTTGATTGTGGTCATCAATTTCTATCATTATAAGGGAAACCTTGGGATTTGCCTTATGATTTGATTTGGGCTACCAAATGATAAGCTGTTGGATCACTGATGCCTTAATCTAAGTCTGTGCATAAGAAATTGCTGACCAAGCTTCACCAAACAAAGGCATAGCCTAGAAAATTGTCACAGTTGGACACGGAGGGAAAAAAATACAATTACATAATAGATAAATCTGTGAATTTCCTTATTAGTTGGAAAATATTACCAGACAAAAATACACTAAATATGCATTCAATTTCAAAAAGCATTGTGCAATTTGGTAATGTGGATCCCGAAATTAAATTCACAATTAATTTTGCACATTACAATAATCAGTCTTAGTCATGGAGAATCTATACACAAAATTTACAAGCAAGTAGATCATAAGCCAAGGGTGGCATAATAAAGAACAAATTCCAGTTTTGATAGACAAACTACTATAACTTTGTTACTTATTGGGAGGGGAGATTCACGACCCTCCCAAAATCATATCTCTTTTAAAATCAATCTCACTCATTAAACAATAACTTAGGACATCTTGTGGATAGTTTGCTTGATATTCTGCTCATGCCAATCCTGCTTAAAGTGAGAAGTAGTTCATACTGAATTGTGAAATGACCAGAATTCCCCCCTATTTTGTAAAATAAAATATACTAAAAATCCTGTCATCGATTATAGTAAAACTACCACTGAAGTCAATATTCCTAAGTCCTAACAATGACCAGAAGCTTCACTCACTTATATTAGAGTGGTGGTAGGTCTCATAGAGTGCTTTGGCAGTGCATTCTTTGTGCTGGACTGAAGTGTGGGGCATTCAGGTGGAGCATACCCCAAGAATGTTTTGCACTCAATCATGTTTTCCAATAGCTTCCTTTACTTGCAGGTCTATACAACTAGTGCATTCTTTTCCTCAAAAAGTAACTTTTTGGTAAATTCCTAATTCGCAAATACAGTAAAGCATAGTCCCTAACATCAATTACACCCATTCATGATTGCGATTGAAAGAGGATGATAATTTCCTTGCCGCCAAACTTGCTTTATCAGAACATCCCCTAAAGCCAATATCAACAACAGAACCAGCAAAGGGCAACAACATTTTTTCTTTTTCCTCTCTAGAATCAGAATAAAGTTTATCCCAAAGGAAGACAAAAAGTTACACTACAGTTAAACCCCAAAAAATAAAAAAACAAAAGGTCAGAGAGAGAAAAGGTGAAAAGTTTTACCATATCAACTACCGTTTGGCTAGAGATGAATTCAAAGACACCATCACTTGCAAGCACGAAGAAAGGATGATCCTTGGTGAGCTCGAAGACAACAATCTCAGGGTTAGCAACAACACCAATAGTCTCGGCAATTGAATCCCCAATGCTCCTTGTGAATGCAGTCCCAGGGTACATCCCATTGGGGACCCACAACCTCGGTGGGTCCCCATCATCATCACCTTCTTCATTTCCCCAACACTGAACTTCAGGATTCTTCAAACCCTCAATTTGATCCAGTGTCAAAACCCTGGCACCACACATCTTCACTCTCTCCAGCTCATCAGCCCTAAACGGAGTCTGATCCAACGACAAATCAACGGCCACAAGATCCTTCCCTCTCCTCTCTCCAATCACCGCCCTCGAATCGCCTGAATTCGCCACAATTATAGTTCTCCCTCTCACCAGCACCGTGATCGCCGTCGTCCCGCTCATGCTGTCATCCAAGACATCATTGTGAAGCTGCAAATTCGTGGCCAGAAAAGCACCGTGACAAGCCTCAACGGCATCGTTTTGGAATTTCGCACTTCGAAGAAGATTCTCACAGAGCTTCTGCTTGACAAACTGTGAACACTGCGCACCGAACTCGCCGTGGCCGTCGAAGACACCGAAGAAATGGTCATTCGGACTCGAACCAAACGGTGTGTGGATACAGAAGCTGTCCTGGTTCGCCTTGTCCAGTGCGTCAGGATAGTAACCTCTCTGTGACAAGAACGAGTACCGAAGCTCGTAGCTGAACGCAGGAACCTTCGCCACTTTACAACCTTCCGGTGGAAGGAACTGTGACGAAACCCTAGCGAGCCTCCGGATTCCGGCCTCCGGGTCCCGCGTCAAGCTGAGCTGATTCAGCACCTGGAAGTCGCCGTCCGGCGAGGCGGCGGCGGCGGCGGAGGATTCGTCTGGCTCGGAGGATGAGGTCCCGCGCGGAGGACGAGCGATTGCGTCGCCGTTGATGCTGGAGGCGGCGGCGGCACCTCCGACGCAGTTGTCGCCGATGCAAACACGAGAGTAGATGCAGCCCATGGAGAGGAATGGAAGGTTCTAGAAGATTGAGATGGCGGGGACAGTGGCATGAAGCGGCTGGGAATGGACATAAAAAACAGTGGTGGAGTGTGAGTGTGTGTGTGTTTTGTTATTATTGTGATGATTGAGTCGGGAATTGAAGGTGAACCACAGAATTGCTTGCATTAAATGTAGGGTGAAGATGGGGAGAAAGGGGAGAATAGAATGGTAAAAGTGATTAAGAAAGGAGATTAAGGAGTTAATGTAGGGATAAGGTAGCTGCTGCTGTTGACGGAGAAGGAGAAGGAAAATGAGAAGAAGGGAAGTGCGTAGTGCGCATAGTAGCAAAGATAGAGAGAGATAAAGGGAGGTATGAGTGCATGTGTGGTACGGTCAGAGTCACACAGCTTTTTGTTGACGATGATGTGGACTCCTTTTACGTTTTCACTTTTCACGCTCATCCTCATTCAACCCCACGTTTCTTTCGCTATGCATTATTATTATTAGACGTTAGTGGGTTTTTTTTTTTTTTAAAGTTAAATCCAAAATTTTTAGATGAGAAGAAAAGATTATATTATTTGAGATATAGTTTATTGGTTTTTTTTTTTATTAAAGATAGAATATTCGAACCCGCAATTTTTTAGTTGAGTATGGGGAAACTATGTCATTTGAGCTATAACTCATTGGCTATAGTTTATTGGCTATTAAACGTTATAATTTAAAATTTTTTATTTTATATTTAAAAATTTTTTTATTATAAATTAAAAAAATTATTTTTTTTTAAAAAAATTAACGAGACTTTAATTTCTGAAATTCAATTTTATTTTTTTGTGTGGAATACGTTTGTAGTAACTCTTGTGAATTTTAAATTTTAAATTTTTTTTGTGTTGGAGAACACTATTTTTATTACATCATTGTTAAATATAGTTTATTCATGTATGTATATGTATATTTTTAGAGACGATGATAATGATTGTTATTTTTTATTTTGAATTAAAAAGCACTCTACACCATAGGGTGGAGCAGACAGAATACAGAGGACTGAAAAGAATACATTACTAATAACTCCAAAGGTGATAACAACCCCTAGTCATCTTCGGCATTACCATCAACAACCAAAGGGAGCACCACCAATCCATTCGTCGGAAAGCATAAAGGACCTGTTGATGATTTCCACCGCACCTGAGCCATGATTATTGAAGACTCTATCATTCTTTTCTAGCCAAATTGCCCATAGTACAGCAAAGAATTCCACCAACCACCTCTTCTTCTCACTCTTTCGCTGTGCAGCCTGCGTCCATCTCTCAAAGTGGTGCTTCAAAGTACCTGGTATTGTCCAGACCCTACCAAGAGCAAAAAGCCACGCACACCACACCTGTCAAGTGAACTCGCAACCAACAAACAGATGAAAAACAGATTCAACAGACTTGCAACATAAAGTACACATATTATCAATCTGGTCAAGGACACCTAATCTGCATAGTCTTTCTTTAGTATTCACCCTTTCAATCAACACAAACCATGAAAACAGTTCAATCCTTGGCGGGACAAATCTCCTCCATATAGCACTAGTGAAGCTATAGCTCGTTATTTTCCCCGGAAGTACTTCTTCCTACATCACCTGCACAAAGGAGTTAGTGGAGAAAATACCAGTTTTATCAAATTTCCAAACCACTATATCCTCCCTCTCAGTTGTGAGCTTAACTGAACATAAGATCTCATGGAGTTGGTTCAAGAGTTCCAGCTCCCATTGAAATAACTCTCTCCTCCACTGGAAGCTCCATATCCACTTAAACCCATCCCAAAACCCGCAGTCTCCTATAACAGATCCTTTAAGGTTTGAAACCGAGAAAAGTCTAGGAAACAAATCTTTCAAGACACCACTAGTTAGCCAGTCATCCTCCCAGAATCGGGTTGTTCTGTCGTTCCCTACATCCATTGACAAACCTGTGATCATCTTTTCTCTGATTTGTGGCTCTCTGATTCGAAGCTGATAAATATCCTTCCATGGATCCCCTCTTGGAGGAACCGGTTGACCATGCAACATCTCAGAAGGATTCATGCTATTACAAGAGCACACTACTTTCTTCCATAAGAAGCAATCCTCTTTCGAAAATCGCCACCACTACTTAAACAGAAGAGCTGTGTTCCGTATTATTGCATCTCCTACTCCCAAGCCACTTGTCTTTTTAGGAGCCATCACTACCTCCCATCTTACTAGGGGTATCCCGGTCCTCCCATCCTCTTTATTCCACAAGAACGGTCTTTGTAAGGAGATCAACTTCTCCGCTACCGCCTTTGACAACTTGTATAAACTGAGGTAGTATATAGGCAGGCTATTAAGGACAGATTTAATGAGGACTAGCTTACCTGCTTTATTAAGGGTCTTTGCTTGCCACAGACTCAGCTTCTCTTCCACCTTATCAATCACTGGTTTCCACGTCCTAACTAGCCTCGAATTCGCACCCAAGGAAATTCCAAGGTACCGGACAGGGAGGGAGGCCTCCTTACATCCCAGCAAAAGACACATCTTACGCGCCTAACGCTTTTCACAATTAACCAGAATGAAGCTGGACTTCTCAAAATTGATACTCAATCCAGACATAAACTCGTAGCAGCGTAGGAGACACTTGTAATTCCTTATGGTCTCTTCCTCTGGAGGGCAGAAAAGTATGGTATCATCTGCAAACTGTAAGTGTGACAACTCAATGTTATCCCGTCCAACCAAAAGTGGAAAGATGCGTCCATTCCTCACTGCCTCCTCGATCATTCTATAAAGAACATCAACAACTAGCACAAACAGAAAGGAGATAAAGGATCTCCTTGTCGTAGGCCCCTTTCCATTTTGAAGGGCTTAGAGGGAGCGCCATTAATAAGTACTGACATAGTCGCAAAAAACATACACAGTCCTTAACCCACCCGCGCCACCTATGCCCAAAGCCCATCTTCTGCAGAACTATATCCACAAAACTCCATTTGACCCTATCATACGCCTTTTGAAAATCCAGTTTTATTATCGCTGAGCTCCTTTTTCTTGACTTTAACCACTGCACAGTTTCACAAGCTATCAAAGCTCCATCATGAATTTTTCTCCTCTGCACAAAAGCGCTCTGAGTCTCGCCTACTAATCCTGGCATCACATTCCGCATCCTCCAAACTAACACTTTAGAGATGACGTTATACACACAACCCACCATACTAATCGGCCGAAGGTCTTTGATTTCTGTTGCACCAACAAATTTCGGTGCTAATGCCACCCAGGTGACGTTCGAACCCTTGGGTAGCACAGCCGATTGGAAGAACCCTAAAACCGCTTCCGTGAATTCCTTCTCAACTTCTGCCCAACACTTCTTAATAAAGTTCATATTATATCCATCACTTCCTGGTGCTTTAGTGGACTCACAATCCCACACTGCAAGCTTTATTTCTTCAGCACTCGGCATCAATTCCAGCTTTATTGCCTCATCCTCAGTTATTCGCCTTACCAGCCCTTCCCGGAACCCTATACTTGGTGATGTTTCCTGATGGTATAAATCCTTATAGAAATCTCGTATAGCAACCTTAATCCGGGATTGATTTCGCACTAATCTTCCATGGATTCTTAAGGCATCAATCCGATTGTTCCTCCGACGAGTCGAGGCGATATTATGAAAGTATCTAGTATTTTTATCCATCTCCTTAGCATGTCTGGACCGTGACATCTACTTCCAATGAATTTCCTTTCTGATATACCATTTCTTGCAAGTGCTCACAAGCGCCTTCCTTCTAGCTTCCATTGTTCCATCATATACTCCATTGCTCACCATATCATCTACTTTCTTAATCTTCTCTTCAAACTTATTAATCCTCATGTCCAGATTTCCAAAATGGTCTCTATGCCATCTACCCAACGGAACCGTCAAAGCCTTCAACTTATCCATGAATTGACCCTCCCCTGTGCTCCTCCACTCCTCCTTCACCATCCGCAAAAATCCATCATGAGTAAACCACGAGTCTAGACTCCGAAACGGTCTTGGCCCCCCTTCCAACCTTGTGACATTCATAATCATTGGGCAATGGTCGGATAAGCCTCTTGGATCTCCTTGTAAACTTGTTTTAGAAAATTCTTCTAGCCACTCCAAACTAACCAAGACTCTGTCCATACGGCTACATGACTGGGCCCTGAACCATGTAAACCGCCGATCAGTTAATCCTAGGTCCATTAACTCCATATCATAAATCCAAGATTTAAACTCCACCGTGGACCTTGGCAAAGAAGTAGCCCCTTGTCTTTCATCCACCTGAACAATCTCGTTAAAATCCCCCATAAAGCAGAAAGGTACTTGGCATAAGCCTGTCAAAAAGCTCAACTCTTCCCACACAACAAGTTTGTCCTCCCTAACATGCTCACCATACACTAAACAGAACGCACACTGAAATTTATTTTTTACTAGCACTCCATCCATGCATAACCACCTACCTCCTATATAACAGTTACGTACATTAAACACTGTTGCATCTCACATCAACAACAAGTCTCCAGATGCACCTTCTGCTGCCACAAACTCCCAACCCACTACATCATTACCCCATAGTTGTACGACATCAAATTTAGTCACCATCTTTGTTTTAGTCTCTATCAAGCCTAACATATGCAAATTGAACTTCTTTCTAAAGTTCTTGACCATACTCACTTTTCCCATCCCTGCCAACCTCCGAATATTCCAGGATGCAAAAGTCATTTAAAAACAGTTGTACACACCTTTTTCGTATTTTTCGGACGACTTCTTCTTGCTTTTGCTTTCTGTTTAGCCTGCTTCTTCCTCATAGCTATTTCCTCATTATGTGCCTGGAGTATCGCCATTATATCCTCTTCCTCATTGTATAACACAGCACCAGATTCCACAGCGAGATCTCAAACCTGTCTGTTTTCTTGCATATCTTTCGTCCATTTGGTGTCAGGTGTTTCAGAAGCAGCATCACTCTCAACATCACTCTATACATCAAGCAATCCATCTTGCGCTCCCCCAACCCCCAAGTTCTCCAAGTCCGACGTCTCCACTAGTCCTGCTGCCGCAGCCACAGCTGGGGTAGTAACCGCACCATTCTCTGTCAAACATATTTGGCTCTGACAAACCCCAGCATCCTTTGTTGTCGTCATTACGCCCACTCCGTCACCATTACCGCCCCTCTCTCCTACCACCCGGCCATCGTCACGATCCCAGTCACTTTGTCTTAGTTCATCCACCTCTCGAGTTCCCTCTCCACTGTCGATGATGTTGAAGACACCATGCTTATTGTCGATCTAGTATTTAACTCCCTAACTTTCTTTCTCACACAAATTAAATTAAATTAGTTTTTTCAAGAGTAAAGGGTTGGAGAGCACCATTGTTAAATATGGCTTATTCCTGTATATCTATGTACTTTTGGGCTGCGTTTGTTTTTGAAAACAGAATAAGATAAGACATTAAAAACAAGACGTAAAGGACAGAGACACAAATTTTTGTGTTCTTGTATCCTGTTTGATGATAAAATATAATAATAAAAAATATAATTATAAAAAATTAACAAGAATAATGAAAGAAAAAATAAAAAATAAGTTGTGTCCCTTGTCAGTGTCTTCGTATCATTTCTGTCATGATGGCCACAAAATACACTGATTCAGTGTCTCTGGACACATTGTCTCTGTCCATGTCTCCTCTATCAAACATAATTTTGTATCTCTGTGTCCCTGTCTTACTGTCCTGTCTCTGTAAACAAACGTAGCCTTGAAGACGATGATAATGGTTGCTATTGTCAGTTGTAAAGCTTAAGAATTTGAGTTTCATTTCAACTAGTTATTTATGAAAAATTCAGAGTAAAATTCGCAAGTGCGACGAACTCTATAAAATTATAGAGGTTCGCTGGAGTGTGGCAACTCATCCTAAATCCTAAAAAAAATATATTCCAAAAATTATTTTGATTAATTTTTTTTAAAAAAATGACTTTTTTAGTTTATATAAAAAAACCCTGAGATTTTGAATTCATGATTTTACCGTTTTTCTTTCGAAAATGTTAGGCGGTCAAATTTTTTTATACGAAAACCTATGTGTATTATGTTTGGGGAAAAACTTTAAATGTATTAAATATATCGGTATTTTAATAATTTTAACCATTAATCTTAATTGTAATTATTGTGGGTAGGATAGATAAGGGTATGCCTTAAAGAAATTTAAATTACAAAAAATTATAAAATTAATCGTTAATAATTAACAGTTAATCTTAATCATTATTAACAAAAAATTATTAACGATATTAAAATAATTTTATTTTATTAATATGTATGAAATTTGAAATGATTGAGTTTTATATTTGCTTTAAAAAAATTTAATATTTCTGCGGGTTGGAAATGGTAGGATTTAGAAATTTAGAATGCGGGTAGAGTTAGAGTTAAGAGATTCTCCCCCCACAAATAAAATAGGATAGAATTTTAATGAAATTTTTAACCTGCGGGTAGGATCAGGGTAGAATCCCTACCCATTGTCAGCCCTATTTTTCCTTTACCTTCTCATATTCCCTTTTTTATATTTCCAAAAATTACGGTAAATTTTTTAAATGTGAGTAAAAAAATAAAATAGATAATTGAGTTATGTTAAAAGTATATTATTATGGTCATATTTGTTACAAATATTTAAAGGAGTGAAATTTGTATGTGAGAATCTATTTAAATTGTTATTCCTTTTACACTTTCGATCGAATAATTAAAAGATATGATTTGTAAGAAGATAGATTCTCAATTATGATGTATTGACACAGACATGGGACACGATACGAGACACACGGATATGCGAATTTAAAATTCTTATAAGATACAGAGACACGACATGTATATAAAATATAGTGTATTTTTTTAGATAAATTGTAATGATATTTTGATATTTTATTGATATTAAAATATAAATTAATTTTTTTATTATTTTTAATGTCTTTTTTTAATTATATAAAATATTTAAAATATTTTTGTTTTAATAATTAACAATATAATATTTCTAAACTCATTTCAAGAATACCTATTAAGAATAAGGTTAGACACACTGACACGTGATGGTATTTAAGTGTGTCAAAGCGTGTCCGGAGAAAAAAATTTTATTTTTTATTAAGAGACTGTTGGACATAGAAGAAACGCGTGTTAGATGAATGTCGAAGAGTGTCATGTTTGAAATATGTCTGACAAGCAGACACGGCAAATTAAGGAAGTGTCAGTGCTTTATAGATTCTCAAATACCAAAGAGAGTATCATGTATTTTATATAGATATCCTAGATCAGTATTTGGTAGATTTGTTCAATTTCAAAACTAAGTACGTAAGCGATGAAGCGAGCATGTAAGAGATGTTTTCAATGTATATTGAAACTCACTCACAAATTTTGTTCATCGAGTTGTATATTGAGTTCAAACAAACTGAAGCCAATCGAAATATCGAATGGGAAGATTACAATAGTAATAGCGATAAGGAGTTTAAAAGAAACTATGAGATCGTTGATCCAAATGAAGACGAAAATTAAGGCACTATGGAGGCAGATATCACGGAAGTGGCAAATGTACTAGCAAATCAGCATCCGTTTGAAGAGCTGTCTTTCATGCGCGCATTAGATTTTGGAGATCATGCATGCGCCGGAGTTTTCTAAATATATAAATGCACATATAAAATTTGAATATTTGTTTATATGATAGATTAATATTGTAGATTTAGTTAAATTTAGAAAAAGAAACAAAATTTTGTCATTATTTATATTATATATCGATTAATGATATACGTGATCCGTGGAATATAATTTATTAATTAGTATTTGTTTACTCATTTATTTAGTTAGATATAGAATAATTACCTGACTAGGTTTAAGTAATTTTATAGTTAAATTATGGATACTTACTTGATTAGGAAAACATATATGTTTATATTTATATTAATTTATTAAATATTTATTTATAATATATAATTTTAATTGATTTTAGAAATATAAATTCATAAATAAATATTTATAACGTATAATTTATAGATAGATTTTAATTTAAATTTTATTTATTTAATACTTATTTATTAAATATTTATCTCGTGATATTGTAGTAGAGCTTCCTATTGTGATAGATGGTGAATTCGCCGTAGAAATAGAATTTAGTTTTAGGGTGATTGTCATTATGGCGATGAAAGATTATACCATCCGTAAAAGTGTAGATTATTGGGTGTATAAGTTGAAATTGATGATATTTTATATCAAATATACACAATACAACACAAGTTGTGATTTACTGATCAGGGTTAGTATGATTCGCAGAAAGTACTGTTAGAAGATATAAGGAGGTATAATGGTAGTCACACTTGTACTAAAGTCACCATTTTTTAGGACATTCGAAGCTGGATTTCAATACAATTACAGAAGTAATAGAGCCGTTGGTAGAGGCTAACACCTCTATGAAGGTGAAATCAGTCATTGCGAAAGTATAGCTGAAGTTCAATTACACCATAAGTTATCGCAAAGCATGGTAAGTAAAGTAAAAGTCAGTAAAAAAAATTTTCAGATGTTGGAAAAGTTTCATACGAATCTTTGCCCATATGGTTTGAACATATGTCACAAGGAGTTATCAGTAGTCGTTCATTTTGAAACCATACCTGCATACTAGGGGGCATGACTTGGTAACTGATATTCGAGTATTACATCGAGTCTTCTAAAATTTTTATCCTTACAGTAGAGCATTCAAACATTGCAAACTAGTTGTCTAGGTAAATGGGACTCACTTGTATGAAAAATATAAGGGTTATCTATTGATTACAATTTCATAGGATAATAATAATGATATCGTGTCTATTGCATTTGCCATTGTGGAGGGAGAGACTTCTGATACGTGACAGTTTTTCTTATTAACTTGCAACAACATATGGTAACTGGGATGGTGTGGAACTTATTGCTGATCGACACGACTCCATTAATTCAGCTATTGCTCGTAATAACGGAGCTTGGTTGCTTCCTAGAGCTTTTCACATGTTTTGCATCAAGCATATAGAATCGAACTTATTGAGGAAGTTCAAGGCACCATATATACCTGAAGCTTATCGTCAACGTATGTAAATTTGAATATATTGAAATTTGTTATTGTTATGATTATCATTATTATGAATGTCATTTATACTTGGTGTTTGTACTTTTATTTATTGCAAGATATTCGAGAACGGCTCGACAATACAAGATACGTTATCAGCATTTACGAAAACGGGGTGAGACTCACACTAATTAGTTAAACCGGATCCTACGTGAACAATATGCTTTGGCATCCAATGGTGGTTATCGATGGAGTCATACGACCATGAATCTAGTGGAGCGCATCAATTCAGTTTTAAAGGGGCGTGCAATCTCCCACTCACTGCATTTGTCAAGGCAATATTTTATAGGTTTAATTAGTTGTTCACAAAAAAAGAGCCAAAGCTGAGGCTTGCATTAATGATGGACATATTTTCTATGGGCTTGTAACCTCCAAATTGCATGCAAATCAACGTGCCTCGAAAATATCCAGGTTACTTATTTTGACGGGTAGAATGAGATATTTGAAGTGTGTGAGATGCCCAGTGGAGTGGAGTATGCATTTGACCTACGTCGACAATATTGTGACTGTAGTGAATTTCAGGTGGACCGAATTCTGTGTCGACATATATATGCTTGTTGTGAGAATCGACGGGTAGATTGGCAAATGTACGTTTGTGATGTTTATAAGATGGACCAAATTCGAAGGGTATATAAAGCTAGGTTTAGGCTACTAGAAAATCTCACAACATGGTCTGTTTACTACGGATCTCCATTCGTACCAAATTCGTTCCTCAGACGAGTTACTAAAGGTCGACCAAAGATGACTTACTTCTTGAATGAGATAGACACTCGGATGTTGCGTGGTCCTAGGCATTGTAGGCAATGTGGTGGCGAGGGCCACAGTTGTAGTAGAAGCCGTCAACACGATGGTGTAAGTGCATGTTCTTCTGCTTAATAAAGTTACTAGCGTTGTTGTATTTCCTTAGTAGGAGAGTTCTATGACATTTGTATTTTATATATTGTATCCAAGTATTTAGTACTTAGTCGATAAAAACAACATTTTAGTTAATATAATTAACAAAAAATGAATTAACATAATCATCAACATAATTTTAAGAACATACTACTTTTTCATTGTCCACTTTATCTCTTTCACAAAATTTTTGCATTTCTTAGCGACCTTGTTGAACGCAAACGGGGTGAATCGATTAGCTTTACGATGTGGAGGATCAACTCTAAGATTGTAGTTTTTGCCTCGTTCAGATGGAGTTGATACTTGTACCTGTGTCACCTACATAAATATAAAAATACATCACATACATACATCAACGAAATAATAAAATACTAATAAGTAATAAAAATACATCTACCAACTAATAAAACCAAATAGTCTACTAAGTAGTCTACCAATAAAATACATTACCTGCACTAGACCCTGGATCATCATCACGATCATAATCGTTGTTGTGGAATTCTTGACCGACATCTTTATTATTGTTGTCATCTTCATTCTTATTCTGGTCATCATTATCTGGAGATCTACTAAATAGTCATCAATCTCGTAATCAACTCTTTTAGTACTCTTGTCAATTAGAACTATTAGAATACGACGCAGATTTTTGCTGTTTATAATTTCTCGACTCTATCACTCTTATTCGAGTCAATAACTAGTTTTTTTTTCAGAATTTTTTAAAAAAATGCAACACCAAAATCTTGAATTCAAAGACCTTCTATTCGGAGTCCGGAATCATAAATCTAAGCAGTTGGCTAATTACTACATGACATTTTTTTTCTTTTTAAGTATTATTTTTAAAGTGATATTAGCTTGGAATTTTACCATGACTAATTCTCATCAATGCTATTAGATTCTATCTTCTTGTTATAATAACTTTACATAAAAATAAACATGATGATATTGGTTGCACAACTAATGATCTTGCAAATATTCAGAGTTAGTTTTACATCTCATCATTGGATTATTGGGATTGGTTGAGTGTGGTAGTAGCATTTTTTTAACTTAATATAACCTCCTTACATAAGTAAAGTGTAATTCTATTGGTTGAGTTATCTAATGTCACAATCATACTTTTCATTATATAATTTTAATATTCAACATCAAAATAGTAGGAACGCACCATGATTCTTGAAGGTACATGGAATGATGGATCTATCGATTATGGAATTATAGCATGGGAATTAAAGTGAACTTTATAAAGCAATAAATAAAAGAAGCTGAGAGGTTGATGGTCATCCACATCCATATTTATTCATGATCACATACTATTTTTCTCTTTTTTGTTCTGTTTTTTTTTTTTTTTTTAATTTTCTGAGTGGTCTATTCTCAAATAGTCAAATTTCTCATCTTTCAAATCTAAACAAACACAAAGATCCCGTTTCATATTTCAACTAAGTTTGGTTTTTATTAAAGATATTCGACGAACAATTATTTACTTTATTTTTAGATTTGATTTTGGCTAACAAATATTTTAAAACATTTGTTAAAATTATTAATTGAAAATTTTTCATAAATAAACTATATAATTTAAATATTCAATAAATTTTTCGTGCAAATATTGATAGAAAAAAATTTAAACTTTTATTAATAATAGCTTTAACAAATATATATCTTTTAACAAAACCCTTTAAATTAAAAGAAAGCTTAAGAAAAGGATAGTAATAATATAATAATAATTTTTTTTAAATTCAAATAAAATACTTTAAATATTAAAGATCAAAATAGAATTATACTCAAATATAAAAGATTAATTTAATATTTTACTCTAATAATAATAATAATAATAATAATAATAATAATAATAATAATAATAATAAGAGAAAGAGAGAGAGAATTAGTAAAACAATTAATCAAAGGTAACTTTGTTAGATATTTAATGTGTTAACTCTTAATATCATATATACTACTTTTCAAATATTTTATTAAGTGATGTGAATATTTAGAAGTTTAACAGTATTTGAGAATCAAAAGAATGAATGATAAAAAAAATTGTCAAAATCTCATTAGATATGATAAAAAATGATAGAATATAAGGAAATTATTGAACAAGATATAATAAGTCAACAACCTCTACTTTTAACTATTTACAATTTTTTTTTTTATAAAGATGCAAGCTAGGAATGATAGAGAATTAGTAATTTTTGTGTTTTATAACCATCAATTGATCATTAATAATGTTTTTAATGGTGTGAAATTATATTCAATAATAAAAAATCATTCACTTTTTTTTTATAGTTAAATACTGACCACAAAATACAAAAATTTCTAGTTCTTAGACTTTCTCATAGAATATATAATTAACCCAAACACTTATTGTATATAAGACAAAAATATCATTTTCTTAGTTCAATAACCAACTGTATGATATTTAATGGTTTGGGCCATAAACTAATATAATAATAGTAATATATTTATCAGTCTCACTTGCGTATCTAAATTTTGTTAGTAACTAAGTTTAATAAAATTAATTTAAACTCAACAAAAATTAATTTTACTAATGAAAATGTATTAGACATGTTTTAACTTTTCATTAACGTAAATATATTCCATGTTTTTTAATATAAATACATTTTTTTTGTATATTTTTTTTTATCGTCATCTTTTTATTATTATTGTTAGTGCTGTATTTTTTTTCTTTTCTTCTTTCTCTTCCTAATAATTTTACAACATTATGTATTTTTTTTGTAAATTTTTTTTTATTTTTATTCTTGTCAAAAAGTTAAAACAAAAAGAAGTATAAGAAGATAAAATAAGAAGGAGAAGATAAACAAAAGATGTTATACACAATTTTTTTTAACCATGACACAGAATTTTTTTTAATTTTGACACAAAATTTTTTTAATTCTGACACAGGTTCTTGCTAAAAGGGTGAACAAGAATTATGAAAATATAGGAGGAGGAGGAGAAGGAAGAGAAGGTTTTAAATTGTGCAAAATTTATCAGAAAAATAATACCAAACTTTTTTAACCATAACACAGAAAAATTTAGAATTTTGACACTAAAATTTATTAACCATGTCATTTATAACTAAATGAATCATTAAACTAATGGTGTAATATTTAACGAAGAAGAAGAAGATTGATGATAATGATAATGAAGGAGGAGGAGAAAAAAAAGAAAAGGAAGAAATCAAATGAGAAAAGGAGGAGGAGGAGGAGGAGTTGGAGGAGGAGGAGGAAGGGATGGTGACAATAATACCCTAAGTTTTTATAAGTAAAAGACGTTTTGCTAGATTTCGGTTTTTGCAGCGATTAGTTTTAATTTGACAAGCTGGTTCCGATTTTTTTATAAAAATAAATAATAATGTGATATTATTATGTTATTATTTTATTTTAAGAGCTTTAATTAAAATAGAGTTTTGATAATAATAATATTATTAACTTTAATATATGCCGATATAAATAAATATCGGTACTTTTCGGTGAACTTAGTTTCGCTAATGCTTTATCATGGATTTTTATATCCTTGCGATCACAAAGTTACTAATGTCATTTATATTAGTGACTCATATATTTATCTCTATATGTATTATTACTTGTATTTTAATACATTTAGTTTTCGTAATTATCCGTTTAAAATATTTATAACTTGAATTGCTGACTCAACATCTTAATACCGCGACATCTAACCCCCTTCAATTAATGCCTTTGACATCTCATTACCATCACTAATTAATCATCATATTATCTTCTCATTTGGTCACCGAGACAAAAGAAAAGAAAGAGAACCCGAGAGAGAAGAACGTGATTCCATGGAACCGAAGAACTTCCAACCTTGATTTCCTTAGATTCGTAACTCTAATAAAAAATCTAAACTGATTAAATTGCTCGTATCTTCCTCCTCTTCATGTTGATGCCACTTTTATTCGGAAAAAATCAATGGTAAAGCTTTTTCCCAAGTTTGCATGGTTCGGCCAAAGTGAGAAGAAGGTGAAGTAGCCGATTTTCGATGTTTTCTTTTTCAATTGTTCAGTCAGAAACTTTCTATGGAGCTTCAGTTGTTGTGATTGCCGTACAGAGGTAGAATTCGGTAATTTTGTAAAGATTAATTGTGTTCTAAATGTGTGATTGTTAGTGTGATGATTATTGTTTGAAATTGATTGAGTATCCGCTTGATTTTTGGTTGAAATATTGTTGAATTTTGAGAGTTTTATGGTTCGGCCCTTGTGAGGCAATCAGAACTGAAGTGTTGACGATGGTTTTAGGGCTGATTTCAAGTGAGAGACTCGAGAAAATTGATGAGATTTGATGGCCGAGAGATTAAATTAAAAACCGTAAAGAATTGGTGGTAATGAAACTATTATTACAAAAAAAAGAAGAAGACTGCACCAATTTGGGATGATTTTGATCAAGTTAAAAGTTTTAAAGGTACAAAAACTATTTGCAAGTATTGAAAATCTATATTTACTTACGCTGAAAAAGGAGCTAGTACTTCACATTTACGGAGGCATTCTAGTAGTTGCTTACAAAGGAGATTGTATGTTGCCACACTAAAACAAGCAACCATTAATTCCATTTCAACCTTCCAATTCAAGTGTTAATTCTTTGTGACACTAGGTGCAAGATATTTTCAAGAGAAGATGAGATAAATAATTGTTGCAGCAATTATAGTTCATGAGTATCCTTTCAACATTGTTGAGGATGAAGTTTGGATGTGGGACTTTCAATATGTCAATTCTGAATTTTATAAAGTTTTTCGCAAAACTGCTCGAAATGATTGCTTGGCAATATATGAGGCAGAAAAAAACAACTAAAAGCTTTGTTGCAAGATGTTAGGAAGATAAGTTTGACACTTGACATGTGAAAATCAAGCTATCAAATTGTTGAATATATGATTATCATAGGTCACTTTATTGATGCAGGGTGAAATCTTCAAAAAAGAATTTTGAGTTTTGTCCAAGTACCTGCTCCTAGACGTGACATTGATGTTGCGGATGCTATTTTCAAGTGTTTGAAGACATGGGGAATTTAAAACAAAATCTTCTCAGTATCTGTTGACAATACTTCTTATAATTTGTTGGTACAAGATGGACTAGATAAAATTAAAGGTATTATTCACAAAGTTCGTGAAAGAGTCAAGTATGTCAATTTTAATGATTCAAGATTTAAAACATTTGTTGAGATTGCTGAAAACAAGCGTTTGAAGGAGAAAAAACTCATCATTGATTGTCCCACAAGATGAAATTCTACTTATAATATGTTATCTGTGGCTTTGAAATTTAAATCTATGTTTTCTGTTTATAGGAAAAGAGAATCCCACCCCATTATAGTTACAAACTATCATCAGAGGATTGGAAGAAAGTTGAGAAGATCTGCAAACTTCTAAAAATTTTTAATCTTGTTATTCATGTTATTTTTTATAGTGAGTATCCTACTGCAAATTTGTATTTTTCTTAAATTTGGAGGGTAAAATAAGTAATTGATGATGCTATTGAGGATAGAGATTTCTTCATAAAAGAAATGACAACCTCAATGAAAAAAAGTTTGACAAATATTTGAAAAAGTGCAATATATGGTAATATTTCTTGCTTGTGTTTTGGATTCCTAGTGTAAATTACATGTTATTAAATTCTGTTTTTCTTTAATTTACAAATCTGAGTAGTGGCTGCTGAAAATGTTGATAAAATGAAGAATACATTGCAAATAATATATGGTGAGACAACAATTTGAGTAGTTGATTCATCTAATGTGGTTGGTTCTCAAATTAGTGAAATTGATGAAATATTGAATATGGTTTGAAAAAAAAGAAACCATTCATCCAACAAATCAGAATTAGAAGTTTTTTTTATGAGAGTGCTTACATTCTTGAAGGCAATTCTTTTACTGCTTTAGAATGGTGGAAAAACAATAACTGAAGTTCAAGATTTTATCTAAAATGGCAGCGGATATATTAACAATTTCTGTCTAACTGGTGGCTTTAGAGTCTTCATTTAGCACTTGGAGGAAGAGTTATTGATAAATATCGTTCTCAACTAAATCAAGAGTCTATTGAAGCTCTCATTTATAGGGGAGATTGACTTCACAACAAGTATGATTTGAAGAAAAAACCAAAGATAAAAATTAACTTTTTAATATTTATCTTGTTGACTAAGTATCCATGTTATAGAAAATATTTCTCTTTTTAAATGTGAGAACATTGATATTGGTATGATATATGTAAGTAATTAAAATAATAAAGTTGAATTTTCATGATATATAAATGAGATATCATATAATTTATACTAAGATTATTACCACAATTTTATTTTGAACATTCTCTTTTAACTAATAAAAAAAGTATTTGTTGTATTTACACTATTTAAAAATCTAATGATATGTGTATTGTGTTTTTTTTTTCAAGGTGTTGGATCAAGAAGATTAAATCACTTTCAAGTTTGGAGGATTAATGGATTAATTGTCCAACACTGCCTTTACTTTGTTTTGATTTAAGTAGTTATTAGCTTTAATTTGATGTTATGTTTAGTTGGTTTATTACAATTCTCGATATTGATAAAGTCTTTTATTTTGATATGTTACATATTTTAGAAGTAGCCAAGTGGAAATATTCATATGCATTGTCTTTTTTTTAATCAATGATAGTTATTTATTGATATTTTATTTTTATTTTGTATTAATATTGTCCATAAATTTATTATTTTATATTTTATAATTTTAAAAATTAAATTATATCTTATATTTAATTATTTATTAAAAAAATAGGCCTATTGATAGACTTCAGACCAAGCTAGATTTAACAACAGACCAGGTTCAGTACTCATTAAAAAGCCTATACCATGCTACAGACAAGACTTAGGCCAATATACTTTATTACTGGCCTGGCTTGACCTGACTTGTTTCCACCCTTAAGCACAGCTAATGGACCCAATAGTTCTTGAGTCTGACTCAGTTGAGGAGTTTATACCTGCACCTTACTCTGATTGTGACCTTCTTTCCGAGTCGATGGTATCATCTTTGTTGGGCACTCATTAAGGGGATCATTCAGGACCACTAGCAGAAGAATTAGATCAGATACCTGCGATCAGACCTGTATTCTCAATCGACGCGAAGAGGGCCTGTGTTCTCGATCATCCCTGCATGCCTAGATATTAGCAGTGATAGTAGTACCCGGAGTTCTCAGGGGATTATCATGATTTCTGATAATGATGAAGACCCTGAAGAAGACCCAGAAGTGATAGAGATCGTATTTTCTGATAGCGAGGTTTGACCATGGATAACTAGAGTTGGCAGCATGTTTTGACGACATCTTCAGCTTAGTATAGATTTTGTGTTTTAGTCTCTCACTTTTGGTTAGGACCACCGAGAGATTAGGCACTGTTAGACTTGCTAGAATAATTCGGGGGGCAGACTAGGGACTTTCTCTATGGGCCAGGGCCTGGAGTATCATATGTATATATGTACATAGTTATGAGTAAAGGTGTATGAGAGAATGTAGTACTGACTTCTTTTGGAAAATGTTCCTATTCTGTATATTATATGTATGATGTATATTATTATAAGTTTAGTTTTTTTGTGTTTTATTTATTCTTCTGTTCTTATATTCATGTATGTTGTATTCGGTTATACGTATTCTTTTGTATAAAATAAAAGTTTCTAACAAAATTGATCACGTACTAACAAGGTTACATGCTTAATAATAATTATTAGTTAATTTTAGGAAGACAAGTTAGTAGCATTTGATTTTTAGTATGATCATGACGTATTGGAAATTAGGTCGTTACAGTGACGACGACGATAATGAAAGACAAAGATAAAAAAAGAAGGAGGAGAAGAAGTAACAAGAGTGTGAAGATGATGATGATGATGATGATGATGATGATGATGATGATGATGATGAGGAGGAGGAGGAGGAGGAGGAGGAGGAAGAGGAGGAGGAAGAGTTTTGAATTGTGCAAAATTTATCAGAAAAATAGCACCAAAATTTTTTAACTGTAACACATAAAATTTCTGAATTTTGACATCAAAATTTATTAACTGTGTCATTTATAACTAAATAAATCATTAAAATAATTGTGTGATAATTTAACTAAGAAGAAGAAAGAGGAGGAGGAGGAGAGAGGAGGAGGAGAAGAGGATAGTAGTGGTGGTGGTGACGACGATAACGATGATAATGAAAGAGAAAGACGAGGAAGAAGGAGGTTAAAAAACTTGAGTGGTTCCTCGATGGATTAGGTGTAATCATTTAGAATTGGCATTTGTAGTTTTTCTAGAATTATAGTAAAATTCTGTTGGAAAAACTCAACAAAGGTTCAAAACAAGAACCTGTCTAACAGCGGAAGCACCAAAAATAATTTTTCCACAACCTGTGCGATTAAATAAACCATACCAAAGATACTCCAAGCAGCAAATACAATGGCAGAAATTAAATAATCAGACACCTGAATTTCAATGTGGGAAAACCCCCAAAAGAGGGACAAAAAACCCACGGAACCTAGTCCAGAAAAATCTTCCACTATAAGAATAATGGATACACAAACAGTCTTCTTAGTGACACTAGGGCATCTCAACAATCAACAAAATACATCATCAAAACTGATGAAATCAACATAAACCCTCCATAAAGTGGGTATCTCAAATTAGACAAAAGAGAAGGTAATACAACAAGCAAGTTATATCCTAATGTTCATCTCTACACCAGGAATAACATACTAAAATTTCATAAAAAATGGAGTAAGTTTACTGGTTTAATCGGATCAAAATAGACTTGCCTTTTTTCCCCAATTTTCTTCTCCTCTCTTGCCGTCAAAGCCCCTGCTTCGTTCTTCTTTCTTTCAAAAGTGAGAGTCACACTCCTCACTTTCTCTCTCCATGGCTATTTGGCCACTTCTTTCTTTCTTTTTTTAACTGTGGATCCCACTTAGTTGGAGACCCACCAACAAATCTCCCCCTCACCAACTCAAGTGGGGATAGGCTGCTCCATCAAACCTGCCTTCTCTTTGCAGGAATCAAACTTCACTGCAGGTAAATTCTTAGTCATCATATATGAACCATTATCATCAGTATGGATCTTCTCAAGTGCATATGACTTCATCTCAAGTGCTTGACGCATCCAATAATACCTCACCTCTATGTGCTTCGATCTGGAATGAAACGTTGGATTCTTGCTAAGATGGATAGCATTCTGACTGTCACAAAATAACACAAACTTATCTTGATTGATGCCTAACTCTTGTAGAAATTTTTTCATCCAAAAGAGTTCCTTAGAAGCCTCAACAACAGCAATGTATTCTGCATCTGTAGTAGACAAAGCAACACATTTCTGAAGTTGAGATTGCCACGACACAGCTCCCCCCTGCAGAAGTCATCATATAACCAGAAGTAGACTTTTTTTAATCAAGATCCCCAGCCATATCCGCATCTGTGTAACCATCCAATACAGGTTGGCCACTCCCAAAGCATAAACAAACTCTGGAAGTACCATTAAGGTATCTGAGAATCCACTTCACTGCTTGCCAGTGTTCCTTGCCAGGATTAGAGAGAAACCGACTAACAACTCCAACGGCATGAGCAATATCCGACCTGGTGCAAACCATAGCATACATCAAACTGTCAACTGTAGATGCATATGGAATCTTCTTCATTTCTGCTTTCTCTTTCTCACTTGTAGGACATTGCTGCGAACTCAGCTTGAAATGACTAGCAAGTGGAGTTCTAACAGGTTTAGAATTACTCATGCTAAACTTCTCTAAAACCTTCTCAATGTACTTCTGCTGCGACAACCACAGTTTTCCATTCTTCATGTCACGATGATACTCATGCCAAGGATTTTCTTTGCAGGACTCAAATCCTTCATAGCAAAGGATCTGTTCAAGTCTTTCTTAAGATTTTCAATCTTTTTAGTGTCATGACCAACAATCAACATGTCATCAATATAAAGCAAGAGAATTATAAAATCACCATCAGAGAATTTCTTAACATATACACAATAATCAAAAGAAGTCTTACTATACCTATGACCTTCCATGAAGGAATCAAACTTCGTGTACCACTGCCTTGGCGCTTGCTTCAACCCATATAAGCTCTTCTTCAACTTGCATACAAGATGCTCCTTTCCTTTAACCTCGAAACCCCCTGGTTGCTCCATATAGATTTCTTTATCTATGTCACCGTGAAGGAATGCAGTTTTCACATCAAGATGCTCAACATCTAAATTCAAGCTAGCTGTCAATCCAAGCACAACCCGAATAGAGGACATCTTCACAACTAGAGAGAAAATCTCCTCAAAATCAGTACCTTTCTTTTGCTCAAAGCCTTTCACAACCAATCGAGTTTTGTACCTTGGCCGTGAGACATTTTCATCCGCTTTCAATTTGAACACTCATTTATTCTTGAATGCTCTCTTACCCTTCGGTAACTTCACCAATTCAAAAGTATGATTCTCATGCAAGGATTTCATATCTTCTTGCATGGCTTCAACCA
This sequence comes from Arachis hypogaea, assembly GCF_003086295.3. NCBI lineage: Eukaryota > Viridiplantae > Streptophyta > Magnoliopsida > Fabales > Fabaceae > Arachis > Arachis hypogaea. The sequence continues at coordinate 149,155,629 of NC_092050.1, forward strand.
ATCTTCTTTATGCTCATCAGACATAGTTTCCTGGTAGCTCTCTGGCTCCCCAGTCTCAGTGTTCATCACATACTCATGAGGAGAGTATTTCTGAGAAGGATGACGCTCTCTAATAGATCTTCTCAATTTAGGCTCAACTGGTGGTTCAAGTGGAACTTCAACATCTGGTGGAACTTCTACATCTAGCACCTCAGGTTGAGGTGTAGGTTCATCATGCAAATCATCATCATCATTATCAACTTGTACATCTCCCCCATCAATAGGAGGTCTAGTGGAAGGACCAGGTTCATCATCAGCAGAACGTCTAACAGTTATTGGCTTATCTATCTTCTCAAGATCTTCAATAGTTTGGTCTTCAAAGAAAATCACATCTTAGCTTCTAATTATCTTCTTGCTTACCGGATCCCATAATATGTAACCAAAATCTTCGTTACCATAACCCATGAAAATACACTGCTTTGACTTTCCATCAAGTTTGGACCTTTCATCTCTTGGAATGTGAACAAAAGCCCTACAGCCGAACACTCGCAAGTGACTATAGGAGACATCTTTCCCTCTCCAAACTTTCTCTGGAACATCACCATTTAGTGGAACTGAAGGAGAAAGGTTGATCAAATCTACTGTAGTTCTCATCGCTTCACCCCAAAAGGATTTAGGCAACTTTGCATGAGAGAGTATATACCTGACTCTATCATTGATAGTGCGATTCATTCTCTCTGCAAATCCATTATGTTGAGGAGTCTTAGAAAACGTCTTCTCAAGCTTGATCCCATGTCCTTTACAATACTCTTCAAACGGACCCCTGTATTCACCACCATTATCTGCTCGAACACATTTCAATTTCCTTCATGTTTCTCTTTCAACACTTGCATGAAAGTGTTTGAAGATACTGAGCATCTGGTCTTTAGATTTCAAAACAAAAGCCCACACTTTTCGAGAATAATCATCAATAAAAATAACAAAATATGATACACCACCTAGTATCTTAGCATCTATAGTGCAAATATCAGTGTGAACTAAATCTAGAATATGTGATCTCCTATGAGGTCCAAAACTATGAAATGATACTCTAGCATACTTTTCAACAAAATAATGAGTACAAGTATTTAAAGTTGTACCTTTCACGGGAAGTGAGTGCTTCTTGGCTAAGACGCTTAGTCCATTCTCGCTCAAGTGACCAAGACGTATATGCCACGAATCAGAAGGGGAATCATAAGCTACATTCACCTCTTCTTTGCACAACTTTGATTACAACTGGTAGAGAGTAGTGAGACTATTATCTTCTTTAGCAACAATGAGAGCCCCTTTGGTCATTTTGTATTTTTCACTACCAAAGGAAGTGCAATACCCCTCTTGATCCAATGCTTTCACTGAAATAAGATTGAACCGCATATCTGGTGCATGCCTAACATTCTTCAACTACAACTTGCATCCCATGTTAGTTTCAAGCCACATATTACCCATACCAATGATATCACACACTCCTTTATCTCCCAATTTGATCTTGCCAAAATTTGCAGCAGTATAGGAAGTGAAAAATTCACGCCTCAGAATGACATGACATGAGGCACCAGAGTCCATAATCCAAGTGGAATCATCACAGACAAGATTCACATAATTTTCATCATATGTGATAAGAACATTTTCATAAACAATAGCAGCAGTTTCTTTATCACTATCTTTACCTTTGTCTTCGTTTCTTCCCCTTGATTGTTCTCTTTTCAAGAACCTACAATACCTCTTGATATGCCCTGGCTTGCCACAATGGTGACAAATAAACTCCTTTCTTGGCTTGTACTTTCCTCTTGACTTGCTTCGACTCTCTGACTTGTCGGAACTGTGAGGTTTTCTACTTTGACTTCTCCCCCGTGACTCTGAAACAAGTGCTTCTGACTGGGAGGAGGCATTAGTCAAACCTCGCTCTCTTCTTTTGGCTTCTTCATTCAACATGCTCTCTTTAACCATTGCTAACGTCAACTTTTTATTTGGAGCTGAGTTAGTCAGTGTCACAACTAGAACTTCCCAACTATCACGCAAAGAGCTCAACAACAACAAGGCTTGCAACTCATCATTCAAAGTGATTTCATTATTTGTCAGTTGGTTCACTGTCTCCCGAAAAATGCTCAAGTGCTCCAGCATTGATTTACCTTTAGTATACTTCATATTGACAAGCTTCCTAATCAAGAATGCTTTGTTTTGCACATTCTTCCTCTCATATAACTCCTTCAATTTGTTCCACATCTTCTCGGCATTCGTTTCGATGTCAACATGTGGATACACGCTAAGATCAAGCCATTGCCTAATCAAAGCAACTGCCTTCCGATTCAGCTTCTTCCATTCAACATCGGATTTTGTACCTTTGGATTTATCTCCTCCACAAGATCATACAAGTCCTTGCTATACAACATGTCTTCCATGAGGGTCTTCCAAATTGAATAATTTTGGAAATTCAATTTGACCATATTTGGCCCATGAGTATTTTCCTCCATTTAATCAGCACAGAGATAAACAACCAGAGCTCTTGATACCCTTTGTTGGAAAAACTCAACAAAGGTTCAAAACAAGAACCTGTCTAACAGCGGAAGCACCAAAAATAATTTTTCCACAACCTGTGCGATTAAATAGGCAATACCAAAGATACTCCAAGCAACAAATAAAATGGCAGAAATTAAATAATAAGACACTAGAGTTTTAACGTGGGAAAACTCCCAAAAGAGGGACAAAAAACCTGTGGGACCTAGTCCAGAAAAATCTTTCACTATCAAAATAATGGATACACAAACAATCTTCCTAGTGACACTAGGGCATCTCAACAATCAACAAAATATATCATCAAAACTGACGGAATCAACATAAACCCTCCACAAAGTAGGTATCTCAAATCAGACAAAAGAGAAGGCAATACAACAAGCAAGTTATATCCTAATATTCATCTCTACACCAGGAATAACATACTAAAATTTCATAAGAAATGGAGCAAGTTTACTGATTTAATCGGATCAAAATAGACTTACCCTTTTTCACAAATTTTCTTCTCTTCTCTCGCTGTTGAAGCCCTTGCTTCGTTCGTCTTTCTTTCAAAAGTGAGAGTCACACTCCTCACTCTCTCTCCGTGGCTATTTGGCCACTTCTTTCTTTCTTTTTTTTTAACTGTGGGTCCCACTTAGTTGGGGACCCACCAACAAATTCTATTATTATTATGATAGAAATTAGATATAAGTCACATTATTCTAAGTAATTGAATTAAAATACATAATGTTATAAATTGATCTTCTGTTTTCTGTTCTGATTTTTATCAAAATGAGACAAACGAAAAAGTCTCAAGATTTTTCGTTTCTTAGCCAAGACAACAACTTTCTTTTAAATTAATTTTTGTGATTAAGTGTAAAAGATGTTCTAAATTTAATCCTCTTTTTTAGGCTATCTAATTTCAACAATTATGTATGCATCTTTGATAAATGATTTATTTTTTTAATTTTATAAAAATAAAAAATAATTTTTTTATTCTTAAGAAATAGCAAATAGCATAATTCGTATGCTTTAATCCTTATACTTCAATTTTAGCCTTATTTTTATTTAATAACTAAAATTGTAAATTCTCATTTTTCACACAATAAGTATTTTTTCATATGAGAATGTATTAAGTAAATTATATAAAATACGGTCACAAATGCGCGCACGCATACATACATACATACATATGATCATGAGTGATGATGATAATGTTGACCAAACTTGATGAGCTAGTTAGATGGGCATTGAAAGATGAGAAGCAGCATATGTATGAAATTTCTAATACAATACAGCTACAAACTACAAAGAGACATATATATTTGAGATTTGAGAAGCACAGCCACAAACAATTCACACACAAATACACAACAGCATGTTACCATGTCATTCTGATATACCTACTCTCCTCTTCTTATCCTTTTTCTTGCCCCACTTTTATTTTATTTTATTATATTCATTCCATTTGTTCACCAAGGTCACATCAACTTTAGACAAAGCTCAACATCACTAAAATAAAATGGCCTACATTAATTTGGCACCGTCACTCTTAATATATTGGTTTGTTTTGCTGAAGCATCTCCTCATTAATATAGTTTAAACCACAAGTTTCCCACAATTTTTGGCTTTGTGCCTAATCTTAATTAAGGACAATTTGATTAGACTTAATATCATAGAGATCAAGTTTAACTCTACTACATATAACATATGTGACCACTATCCACTAATCATGATTCATGACTATGCATGGAAGCTTCTATTCTATTATTTTTACGCTTCTTTGCATGTTTTTGGTAAATTTTTATTTTTTACAAATAGTTCATTAAAATTAATTTAATTTTTTTTAAAGTTATATTATTTATATAAATTAAATTAAAATAGCTTTTAACAGCACAAGTATTGTATTTGATAAAATAGTTTTAAAAATTTAAAATTAACTAATAGAAGGAAAATTTTTAATTGTAAATGAAATTTGATATTAACAATTTAATTAAGGATAAATAAAAAATATTTATTAATATATGAAATTGTATTAGATATTTTTATTTTAATGATCGCAAACTAATTCTAAAAATTCTTCTTTAAATACTTTTAAAAACACTCTTAATTTTTTTAAAAATTATAATAAATAATACAAATTTTTAATTTATCAAATTCAAAATCAAATGGTTATGTCTTTTAAAAAAGATAAATACTTCCAAAAAAAAGTTTTACCAAAGCAAATCTAAATTCCTAATAAGCCATTTATTGTTACCTACAAAGAAACCTATTTAATAATCTAATGATAAAAAAGGTTCAAATGTTATGGAGATATATGAACATCTATAACAATAAGAGGCCAGGATTATTCACATTTTCGGCGTCCAAATGTTTATCAACAGTTTATCATTTATCTTTATCCTTACAAGAATAAAAAATTATCAATTATATTAGGTGTTCAATAAAATTAGTCATTAAAATTAATTATTAATATAAATGGTTAAGTTCGATTTTGGTCCCAACGTAGAAGTCGAAAATCAGAATTGTTCCTAACTTTTTTTTTGCTACAAAATAATTCCTAAAATTTTAGTTTATTTTAAAACCGTCCATTTTACCAATTTTATTTTTTATTACCAAATTACCTCTCATTAAAAAATTATAAAATAAAATAAAATAAATATAAAATAAATAAATAAAAAAAGGAAAGAAAGGGTACATAGAAGCGGGGGTGGGGAGAGAAAGAAAGGGGGCGCAACAGGGGGAAGGGAGGAGGGGGACGAGCTCACCGTCACACCGCCACTGTCCGCCCGCCGCCGCTGCCTCTTCTTCTTCTTCTTCTTCTTCCACCATACCCGCTGCACCACCAGCCGCCGCCGCCTCTTCTTCTTCTTCTTCTTCTTCCACCATACCCGCTGCACCACCAGCCGCCGCCGCCTCTTCTTCTTCTTCTTCCGCCATATCCGCCGCACCACCGCCCGCCGCCACCGCCTCCTCTTCTTCTTCTTCTTCTTCCGCCATACCCGCCGCACCACCGCCCGCCGCAGCCTCCCCTGCTTCACCACCGCCAGCGAGCATCCCTGCTTCTCCTCCCCTGCTTCACCACCGTCATACCTGCCGCTTCTTCTTCTTCTTATGTGAATTGGAATTTTTGTGAAATTTCTGGAATTTTTGTGAAATTTGTTGTGGAACATTGTTGTTGCTGAAATTTGAATTTGGAGTATTGTTGTTGCTGATTCTAGGTTCTTGATGATGATGATGATTTTCTGAGTTGAGTTCTTGTTTGTCTGAGTTTGAGTTTTGGATCTGAGTTCTGGGTTCTGATGAGAATGACGATAATGATGTTGATTTTCTGAGTTTTGGTTGGTGTGATGCAGATGGTGATGGAGTGGCAGTGGGTGGGTGGTGGTGGTGGTGGTTCTGGTTCTGAGTTCTTATGATTCCATGATAATGATGATGATGATGATGATGATGGTGGTGGTGGTAGGTGGTGGGCGGTGGTGGGTGTGGTGATGGTGGTGGTGGTGGTGCTTATGCTTGTGTTTCTGCTGGTGCTTTGCATGATTTTGGGGAAGAAAGGATAGGGGCATTTTGGTCCGAAGGACGGTTTTAAAATAAATTGAAACTTTGGGTACCATTTCGTAGCAAGAAAAAAGTTAGGGACGATTCCGATTTTCGACCTCTACGTTGGAGACCAAAATCGAACTTAACCCTAATATAAAATACATACTAAAATATAAAATACATAATAAAAATAAACAAACAATACATGTATTTATACAAATACATAATATATAGCTTTTTTTAATGAATAATTTCAATATACAAATAGTATTTATATGTGTCATGAAATTTTATTATTCAAAAATATATTTAAAAGATAAAGCAAATAGAAATTTTTAAAATTATTTATGTTTCAAGATATAAATATGTTAAAAATTATTTAGACTAAATGTTATAGCATAAGTAAAAAAAAAATTCAAAAACATATTTTTATTATTTTATTGTCTTCATCCTTGATAAAATAAAACTATACTTAGCATATATTCTTTTTGTAATTCATTTATTATTATTATTATTATTATTATTATTATTATTATTATTATTGTTATTATTATTATTGTTGTTGTTATTGTTGTTGTTGTTGCTGCTGCTGCTAAATAGTACACTTAATAAGGATGTTCTATTATACCGTGGCTAGCCATTTCACTATTTGGAAATTGTATTTTTATTGATTATTAGACGAGGTTAGATATAAAACTATTAACTTACTTGAACTTCTTTGAACTTAACTTGTATGTTAGTCCATATCTTAAAATTATGCATCTTAGGCGACTAATTGTTTTGGAACTTCACCCTTCACATGCATGGCCAATTTTCAACATAAAATGCATAATGTTATATATGCATCACCATTGCCTTCCAATAATGCATTTATTGAACACAGAACAAAAAGAATGGGGCTAAGGTTTGCATATATAGATGCTGCCACTTTAGGTAACGTTGCTAGATTCATCAACCATATACAGTTGTGAGCCAAACATATTTGTTCAATGCATTGAGTCCCCACCTCCATTATCAAACAAACTCGGTTGGCACTTGCTACTATTTGCCACACAACACAAGACATACAACCTCATCAAGTAAGGAACATCAACCTAATTTTGTTTCTTATTCTTCATGTTCTTTTTTTTTTTTTTTTTTTCCTTTTTCATGTCTCTAGCTATATTGGCTATTGATTCTATTAGTAATAAAAAGTTAAAAAAAAAAACTTTAATATTTACTAATAAAACCATAAAATAATATTTCTTGTAAGTTGTTTCAGATAAGAATAAGAAAGTGAATGTTTGGACCAAGTATTTGTGTTATGCATCTATCTATATATTGATCAAGATCATAGTGATCAAATTTTAGGTGCACTTTCCATTGAACATAATCTTATCATGTTAATATCATGGTGAATTTTATAGTGACTATAATTATGGTAGTTGTGTTGATTATGAAATTTTAACAATACTTAAAAAATATAGCTAAAATTAATGTCACGTTTTTTTATTCTTTGACAACACTTCTTAATTTTGAAAAATAAAAGAGGGATCAAATTAAAAAATATTTTCAAATAGTAAAACAAAAACCTTAGTTTTAGTTATATTTTTTAAGTGTTGTCAAAATTTCATATCAACCACTATAGTCACCATAACCATAGCTATCATAGAATCAATCTAAATATCATTAGTATTAATTTGATTATTCTAGAAAAATAGAAAGTTACAAAAATAAACAATTAGTGCTAGAAAAATAAAAATAAAAATGAGATCAGAAAAACTTATGTTCAGTTTAAACACGAAAAAATATCCTTATCATTTTTCATAAATATAATCACAATGCTTATAACTTAATATACAGGTCTTAAAGGTTTTGGTTCTTACCTGGAAATCGAATAATTAAAAAGGTGTCATTGTTATGATAGGAAGTTACATATGAATATGTTCATCAAGTTGATAGTATGAAGCAATTCTCTTGCTATTGTGGTGCCAAGACTTGTCGTAAACGCTTGGACCAGTCTTGTGAGTTGTGAACATATCAATGTGTAATGTTCATGTTCATGTCATGTGTGTCGAATTGTCAATCTCCCAATTAATCATCTTCAGCCTAGCAATTTTCTTTATTCTTCTTGTAGTTTCTGTTAAATTTTGATTTTTCGATGGTTCACTTTCCCTAGACAAATTGTGTGTACAATAATGAATGAAAAATTGTGTGTTGTAGCATCACTTTATTCAGAAGCACTTTTAAACTTTGATTATATATATATATTTCAATACATTGTTTAGTCTCGTCTTGGTATATATGTACTGTATTCCTACATTATAATCTGGTTAGGAAGCCATAATTTGTTAAACAACTTTAATTAAAAATAATAAACATAGAGATCCCAAAAACAAACAAATATTATAAATTGTCAATTTCTGTTGATAAATTTTTTCGTTGCAATTTTGCAGTAGACTGAGTTTGGATTTCATAAGAGGATAATTATGCTAACTAATAATCTCTAATTTCTCACATTCAACATTGTAGTCTCATAGTTTTGACATCATAGAAATGATTTTATATTTAACAATCTCTTCATGTAACAGTCTTTTTTGGATTTAAAATGTAGACAATGCACAAGTTCATTTTGCCTTGTGCCAAAATTCTATTTTTATTTAAAAAAATTGAGACAAATTAAACATTAAATATTTTAGACATAAAAATTTTAATATTATGTCATGAATTATCTCTCCTAAAACTTAAGAAAGTACAACATATTGCTGCAAAATATAATTAAAGAAGAGTTTGAAAAAGAGAAAGAGTTGGGAAGGAGAGCACGAGGATGAAGCGAAGGTGTGAAGGGTTGGATGGTTGAAATTAGAAATGGAATTGAAGAGGGATAGGGTTTTGGAGGGTTGGGGGTGTCATGTAGGTTCGGATAATAACATGGTTCTGAAAATAGGACCGGACCGGTCGGTCGAACCGGTTCAATCGAAAATCGGTAATGCAAACGGTCTGGTCCTCCATCTATAACCGTTCAAAGAAAATCGTTGAAAAACAATCGGCCGGCTGGATCGGATCGGTAACCGGCTGGTTCGGATAAAACGATGCCGTTCTTTAATTTGTAAAAAAAAAAGAACCACGTGTGCATAGTAAAAATCGGACCGGACCAATCGATTCGACCGAAAAATCGGTGAACCGAATCCTAACCAATCTGGTTTGAGTGATATGATCGAATAAGAAAGAGAACCGTTCAGAACCGAGTTAAACCGGCCGGTTTTGATGAAAATTGAAAAACCGGCGATTTTTGGTCAACCGACCGGTTCGGAAGCTTTTTTTTTATTCATTTTCCTGTAGTTTTGGTTTATTAAAAAAAAAAAAAGAAAATCCACTTTCCACTTTTCCCAAACCCTAATCCCCTAACGGCTAACCCTCCCCGTCACCACCTCACCTCACTCTGTCACAGTGTCACTCACCCAGCCACCGCCAGCCGCCCGCCATCGTCTTCTTCGCCTCACCGTTGGACACCCATTCTGAACTCTGAAGGAACAGAACAGACCCGCGGCTCCGCTTCGTCCCTGTCTCTCATCGCCGTCGCCGTTGCCGCGCCGTCGCCATCGCTGATGCCTCGCTCTTCTGCTCTGTCAAATAGGTTAGTTGAATATGTTGTTCTCCATTCTCCTCTGTTCTGCACTTCTGCAGTTCTGCTCTATGCTTGTTGAAAACTTATGAATAATGAATAATGTTGTTCTGCACTTCTGTTATGACTTATGCTTGTTCTATTCTGTTGTGAAAACTTGAAAGGATATATTCTGCACTTCCTTGACTGATGCATCAATAAATATTTTCTGTTGTTTTGGAGTTGAAAGGATATGTTCTTTCTGGAGTTGTTCTATTCTGTTGCGAAAACTTGTTCTCACAATATTTTCTGTTGTTCTATTCTGCACTTCCTTGTTGAAAGCTTGAAACTATGAATAATGTTGTTATGTTGATTTGTTATGTGTTGAATATGCTTGTTGAAAAATTTATGAATATGAAGCTGTTATGACTAATGTTTTTATGTTGTCTGTTCTGTTATGAATATGCTTGTGGCCTTGTGCCGTGAATTTAACTATTTAAGGTTGCTGTGAATTTAACTATTTAAGCCTTTAAGATTGCTGTCTTGCTGAATAGGGAATAGGAATTATTATCCTTATTGTGTTTAATTAAGATACTATTGTACTAGTATAGTAGTACTAACTAATTTCATGTTTATCTTTGTATTAGTTATATTTAGACTTTGAAACTTGGTTGTTTTTAAGATGTTGGTGAAGAACTAAAGATATGTATTTTGAATTTTTTTAATGTTATGACTATTTTTAGTATTTTATATTTTTTATTTACGTGAAACCGATTTTACCGGTTCAACCAACGATTTATTGGTTGAACCAATAACTCAGTAAATCGGTAACTTGATCGGTTTGATCACCGGTTCGATTCTTACAACTATGCACGCGTGAACCAAACCACCCCCCCCCTTTTACCGGTTCAACCAACGATTTCATTTAATCATTTGTCACTATACTCCCTGTACTGGAGATTGGAGGACTCTGAAGCGGAGGAACCCTAGCCCTCCATTGTCGCCGCCGTTCCCAGGTCGTCAGCGCCGCCGCCGTCCCCAGGTCGTCAGCACCGCCGTTCCCAGGTCGTCGAACCCTAACCCAGTAACTCGGCAGGTACTCTTCATCTTTGCTGGCTTCTCGGCACGGAACCCAGGTTAGTGGCTTGTCTTCGTCTTCGGTCTTCTTCTTCAATTTTTGTTCCATTTTTCTTCAATTCTTCTTCGGTCTTGGTTTGAACTTTGAAGTTTGGCTCTTCAATTCTTCTTCTTCGGTCTTCCGTCTTGGTTTCCAGTTTGGTATTCCCTTGTATTTGCTGTTGCTGGTGGTTAATGGTGGAAATTTTACAAATTTGCAAATTTGTATGTATGGTTCTGATTGCTCTGTCTTGTATTCACTATACTCTGATTGCTCTGTTAGTCAGTAATACTTACTCTGTTACCCTGTTTTAGTGTTTTAGTCAGTAATTCTTACTCTGATGGCTCTGATAGTGTTTTACTGGTTTACCAGTTGCTGATGGCTCCTAATTTGTTTGTTGCAATATTGTTGAATGCTGTAGGCTGATGGCTCTTAATTTTTTGTTCAAATTTACTGATGGCTTTGTTTGTAGTTGCTGGTTTTGCTGGGTGAAGGTTTAGTGTTTTGGAATGTTTCATAATGTGCTAATGTTTGTAATTGCTGGCTTTGTTTGTAATTGCTGGGTGAAGGTTTAGTGTTTTGTGATTATTGGTTAATGTTTTGGTTTAGTGTTCTCTCTTTTCCAGATTTCCCTTTTCCCTGTATTTCTGCATGTTGCTGAATTGGTAATTAATAAATTTGCCTTTTTGCTGTAAATCGGAACTTTACTAGGATTTGTTAAATTTGTTGCTGTAACTTGAATTTGTTGCTTCCCAGTCACAGAATCAGAACAGAATGCTCAGTCAGTGCTTGATTGATTGGCTTTGCTCACTGATTGTATTTGATGATAAATTTTAAATTTTAAATTTGCACTGCCTATGTTATTGATTCACTGTTCTTTTAGTGTTTTTGTTGTTGTTAATCATTGTGATGAGCTTTGTTAAAATTTGCACTGCCTATATTGTTAATTAAGAAAAAAATTGCTGCTTCTAATTGTTACTCTTGGAGGCACAAAACATTGTCGAACCAACTTAATAGCATTCCTCTATCAACCGTATTATTGTTAATTGAGTGCAGGCTAACGTTCCTTAGGGCATGGAGGGGCAACACAAGAAGACGGTGAGAATATTTGTCGGTGGATTGGGGGAATCAGTAACTAAACAAGACCTCCACAGTATGTTCAGCTCTTTCGGCAATGTCGAAGCAGTCGAAACAATCCGAACCAAAGGTCGCAGTTTCGCCTATCTTGACTTCCTTCCTTCTCCCACCGATGACAAATCTCTTTCCAGGCTTTTTAGCAAGGTTAGTTTTTTCTCTTATTTTTTTAGTTAAAACTTCATTAAATTCAATTGATTATAACAATATGCATTTTCTGTTAAAAACTAAAAAAAAAAATTATTGTCTTGGCAGTATAATGGTTGTGTTTGGAAGGGTGGGAAGTTGAAGCTCGAGAAGGCTAAAGAACATTATCTAGTGCGGTTGAAACGAGAATGGGATGAAGATGCTATGTCTAAGATTGAGCATGTTAGTGACAAACCAGTCACTACTGATAAGTTAGAGGAAAAGCCCACAAAAGAGAGTTTAAAGACAAAGCAGCTCCACATTTACTTCCCGAGGTTAAGAAAGGTGACATACTAATATAACATACCTTTATTTATTCATTTAGTCGACACAAGTATGTATTCATTGGTCATTGACGTTGTTAAATGCCAATATCCAATGAGTCTGGATGGATCAAGCTCCTCTAAATTGAGGATATTGATAAAGTTACAAATTAAGATAGTGGGGTTCACATATGTTAGAAGTTACAAATTCAGTGGTGATTAAGCCTTCACTTTATCACTTTACTAATCTCATTTTAGAGGATCTTTTTTCAGTTTGGGAACCCTACGTTAAATGAACTCCATCTACAAATATGTTCACTGGTTGTGTTTCAACATGTCTTTTGGATGTTGAACTGTGGCCTTTAAAGGCGTTTGTGTTTTGAATAACCTTTAAACTGTGAAGCTAAAAGGTGTGGATGCTAGTCTTGGGTGTGTATCTAGTGTGGCTATGGCTTTGTAGAATGCCATTTTTGCGTATGAAAGTGGTATAACATGGGAAATATTATGTGAAATACTGTAGAGCTTTGTCATGGATTCATGTCTTAATATTTTTGGTTTTTTTTTTCAATGTCAAGAATTAAGCTCACAATATTATGGGTACAGTTATTTCGGTAATGAATGACACTAAGAAATTATCTGAACTGTTAGCTGCTCCATTTCTATGAGGCCATACTGTAAACATTTATTATGACATGTTTTAAAGGTTTTGGCAGGAATAACAAGGCCAACATTTGTGGGAGTGTCTAATTATGCTGTTCTCAGATGGTCTGTTTGTTTGAAGTGTGTCATCTTAGATTTTTTAGGATTATTCTTTTCTTTTACATATCTTATAGGTAATTTTGTGCTTTTGGTGTCTTGTTTTTGTTCTGTGATGTATATGTGTTTTTTCGGGACTGTCCCTGTATAATATGTAGAGACTTCAGGGAATGTTTGCGACATTTGTAGCCTTGAAGACTCATTGTTGCCTTCTAGGTACTATCATGAGAAGAGAGAGAAAAAAAGAGAAGGGGGGGGGGGGTTGTATATATTTTTATATCATTGTTTTAAATGGTTTTTCATTTATATTCCTCCTCTATTCTGTTAAAATTTCTGTTCATGTAATACATGTTAGGTTAACATCTTAGGTTTAAAATGGTCAAGAATCTGAGATTAAGAACCTAAGTTGTAATGCACCTTATAAGAAAGTATGCAGCTGAAGATATAAGATGTGAAGAAAAAGGTAAATGGGTTAAGGAAAATGTGGGGCAGGTTTGGAAGAATGATCTGGTGGGGGCTGGGTCAGCTTAACTGACTTGCTGACTCAGCAGAAGGGTGTGCGTGAGGTGCTGTGGAGAATATGCAGCATGGATAGGGCACATCTGTAGGAATATGTGTGTCATTTGGAGGTAGGCTATCATTTGAGAAACAAAAGTTCGAATAAATAAGAACTAACAAACAGAAGAGCCTAGCATGAATGTAGCAAAAATGTGAAATTCACTAATCTATCTCTCTTAATTTCTAAGCCAGATACCTCAAATGTTTACGTGCCTTGCACCATGTACAAGCAAGGCATCTAATCCTACCCCACATGGCTTGCTTGTTGGAATGTCTGTCATAGCCAAATGTGTCAATGCCAATCAATAAGAATTGCTCTGAGCCTCTAGGGTACACCCAACACTCGCCAAAGATACTAAACAATGCATTCCAAAGAAAGCAAGCCACTGGATAATGTAAAATGGAAAAAAGTGATATTGATTCAGAATTCAACCTGAACATAGCACACATCTGGAGGATTATCCATATATGGCCTTTCAAACCTGAGAAAGGTCATTGTTATCCTTGGTTGTGAATAATACACCTTTTTTCCTTCTTTTCTTTGTATCATATAACATTGAAGACCAAGAAGCTATTTCAGCAAAATTAAAAGAAGAATCTGCAGAAATGCACACACCAGAAAAAAGTAAAAAGAACTCGTGTGCAAATGATAAAAAACATGAGAAACTCTAATTTGGCCATAGCGTAACATATAAGATGCATTGCCTTTGTTTACTTTGTTTCTCCTCTGTTCCAACTGCGACAAAACACAGGCTGAGACAGAGAGAAGGGATGAATGAGGCTGCAACAGAGGAAGAAGAACCTAATTGGGTTACCCAAGTTGTTTGTCTTTGACCTGACTACCCACCATATTTTGATTATGGCCTCAACACCACGGAAAAAAAAGCACTCCGCACCAGAAGCTCCATTGCATCCGGCTCCTGCTCTCCTCTGCCTCAATCATGTGCTATATACCCCTGCAATTGCTAAGCCTGCATGCTTCTATTGCTAAATTTTGGCTCAATTTGTATGTTTTTTAAATTTTTTGGATTCTTTTGTTGATATTTAATTTAAGACTTCCATTTATCTGTGATATATAAATGTGTAACAGTTTTATTATGTAGAATGCATTCTTGCCTTTCCCTTATATTCGGTCATGTAAAGAAACGTTAATGCTTAATCATATGGTTCAATTTTCACATGCAACATCTGTACTTATGCAGGTAAAATCTATACCATTCACTGGAACTGGAAAGCACAAATACAGTTTCCAGAATATTAAAGTTCCTCTTCTCCCTGTGCATTTCTGTGATTGCAAGGAACATTGTAGTCCTTCTGGCACAGAAAGGGGAAAACTACATATTGAAAGGGCAACAGAAATTGGAGGAATGAATGATGAAGAAATTAACATAATGAATGTCGTGATGAACAAACTACTTGGAAAAGAAAATGTTTCCGAAAAGAAGAATCTTGAAACAGAGGATTCCTTTGAATCACCTGCACATCCTGATGACTCTGAAGTAGGTAGTTCAACAGATGAAGATGATCTCATTATTAACGTGAACACAAAGAAAAATAAATCGTCCATAATAGGGAGTGAGGAACTTCAAATGATCTTGGAAAATCAGGTTAATTTTCATTGCTGTTATTATTATTATTATTATTATTATTATTATTATTATTATTATTATTATTCAATAGGCCTAGGGAATGGATCCTCTCAATTTTTTTCCCTCAATTGTTTGGTAAAGTGTGATCTCTCGCGTTACATTAAGTGGGATCAAGAAAAAATATGTGAGAGAAGATATTGAATGATGAGAGATCACACTTTACCAAACAATTAAGGGAAAAAAATTGAGAGGATCCACTCCCTTTACAAAAGGAACCGGTTAAGTTATCTCTTATTGTATCACTCCTTATTTTTTTTTTTTTATCAAAGAATAGATTTATTTATATTGTTTCTAATTGCTGTTTGGATATTCAGGACTCATGGTCCAATAAATCAAAAATTGGTAAGGAAGAAAATGACAAGAGTGAGTCTGATGTGCATAAAGGGCATAAGAGCAATCCCAACAATAAGAGAAAATCACTTCGCAAATCGGAAAGGGAAAGCATTGGACATGTGTCTACTACTGCTAAAGGAAAGAATAATGTGCAGACCCTTCCAGATGAGGTAGAATCTGGAGTGCAACCTGTTGAGTCAGAAGATGATTTTGGCAAACAGTCTAAAGTTTCATGGTCTCAGAAATCTTCATGGAAAGAACTACTTGGTAATGGAGGTAATACTGCTTTCAATGCCACTCTCATGTTTCCTATAGAACAAGAAAGACCTGATAGTCCATCCCAATCCATATCTTTAAACGACAAAACTGAAAACATGGAAGGGCATGAACACCTAGGGAGTAAACCCACCAATACAGAATCGACAAAGGAGCTCACTGAAGATAATCATACCAACACATCAGCATTAAGAAAGCATGCTGAAGCTCAGCCTGCTGACAACAATGTGGAGTTGAAGAAGACCGGTCGAGGTGCATCATGGCGACGGAAGCAATCATGGACACAACTGGTTGCTGGAGACAACAGTTCATTTAGCATTTCACAGATTTTGGCAGGCATTACATTCTCAGAGCCAATGGCCAAGGGGTCTACCGTGGACCCTGCAAATTCCAACAATCCCAAGCATAATAATGTAGGTAAGGATGCCATTAATGAAGTTGTTACTAGTGATGGGCGTATACCGGAAAAGAGCCAACATGATGGTGGTGGTGCCAATGATACTGCATATGAGGAAAAGAGTGAGACAAGAGAAAAGGAAGGATCGTCTGAAGAAACAGTACAAAAAGAGAGATCCACTGCGAGGGTTGAAGTAGGCGAAACTTGCACATTCATGAGAAGTTGTTCTTCTTTGAAAGAGTGGGCGAAGGCTAAGGCTGCTTTAAGTGGATCACTCAAAAGGAAACGTCCCAACTCCCGAGAACCAGTAAAGAAGCATGAATAACACTGTCGTGTATTTTTAATTTGTTGTTTTTCTTGGCTTATGCATAGCAAAATGAGGGAAATTAATTTTCAGATACTGCGAAATGATTGATTTCTGTTTGATTGGACAATGCTGTAGGGACTGCTTAACAACGTGCTATTTTTAAAATTTTCTGAAAATTTTAACGACAGAAGCCATATTTTACCTTCAAATATGTATCTCATTTATCTTTTGTGGAGTAATATTATATGTACAAGTCTTTTGGTAACTAGGTCCAACCAACTACAATAAAAACCATTTTCAAAATGAAACGCACGACGCGTGCTCTAGTGTTCCACTGGCGCACAATTCAAAGAGATTGTATTATCTGTACAAGTCTTTCTATACTTTTTGCAGTACACAATTTTTTGTTGGAGAGCATACAAATTTTGGAGCATAGCATACAAAGTTTTGAAGTATAGCAGACAAATTTGCACGTAACACAAACTTATCCATATAGCACACAAATTTTTGCACATAACAAATTTTTGAACTATAGCACAAAATTTTGCTGCACCAAAATTTAAGTGTGTATTTTTTTATTGACAAACTTATCGATATAGAACACATTTTTTTGCACATATTACACAAATTTTCGAACCATAACACATTGTCAAAGCACAGCGCACAAATTTTTGTTGCACCAAAATTTATGTATATATTCTTTTATTGATTTCTATTACACATTTATTTTTTTCTTCTCTTTTTCTTCATGGTGTATAAACCGATCACCATTCATTGCAAGCCAATATTACCTTACAGGTTCTATTTTCCAAAAAAAAAAAAAACAAACACATTAAGTATGTCATCATAGCTCATGGCTATTAACTTTGATGTGCAGTTCCAACATTTCTTGGTGGCTAGGGTCCACAGAAAATGTGACACGACAATCAATGGCTCTTGAAAAGTTCAGCGATCACCTCGTCTTTCTTGCAGTTGTCCATCAACACTGCAAACAAACCATACCACATTACATGTGTAAATCAAGCAAAGTGAAACAACACACCCCTTCATTTTTACAGCACACACATAACCGAAGCTAATAGTTTGGTAACTCACACTAATTTGACAGATATCATTAAACAAATTCTGGTTTATCATAGCACACAAATATTTAAGCGTAGCACACATTTTTGTTCAGCATAACTCAAAAATTCACACATATAGCACAAAAACCAAAATCATAGAATAACACTAATTTTCTAAACAACTCAATTAAAAAAAAAAAAACTAAGATCATCATAAATAACCATAATCAAGAAAAAAACATATACAATAGCACACAAATATCGAGTATAGAAAAATAACACAAATAATCGAAGTTAATAGCATGGTAGCTCACACTAATTTGTCATAAATCATTAAACAATTTCTAGTTTATTACAGCATACAAATATTTAAGCATAGCACACATTTTTCTTCAACATAGCACACAAATTCATACATATAGTATACAAATATTGAGCATAAAAAAATAATATAAAAGACATTCGTGCCTTTTTAATTTCACTCAACAAAAAAGATACATCCAATTTACAAAGAAGAAAAAATTAAACAACAACAACAAGACGTTGAAGAAAGAATGAACGTAAGAAGAAGACAACGGTGGTAGTGGCAGCAGCGACAACGACGGTGGTGGTGGTGGTGGTGGCAGCAGCGATGATGACGACGTTGGAGGAGGGGGAGGAAGAAGAGGGCGCGTGACTAAAGTTTAAATTTTAATAACTTGGTTAACTTGGTTAATAAAAACACTTGGAGACCAAGCATTTTTGTTTAGAAAATAATCGATTTTAATTTGTTTTGTTTATAGTCTAATATCCTCTTAAGCAAAAGTTACATTCACACTTAAGAATTCAGGAATATTTTGTATTTTAAAAAACTAGATTAGTTAAACTTTGAAAGACTCAACTTAGATGAGTTTTGACTATGATTTCCAGAATTGGAGCTGATAAGTTGGTTTGACTAAGTTAATTGGCAATTGGTCACTTGTTTGGTTTGGACCTGTTACTGGTTGACAGTTGACACGGAGATTCTATTTGCAAATAATTGAAAAAAACCGGAACAATTGGCAGAAAATTGGCAAACCATTTAAACCAAATGTGTTTTCTCCCCCGGGTTTTGCTGGCATAATGTCTGTCGTGCTTCTTGTCATCGCAATCTGCTTCTCTTCTGCTTTCTATGTCAACAGAATCTCGCCGCATTGTGTCGATGTCGCGATATGCAAAAGCTCATATCTGTAAGCTCGCCACGATGCCACTGTCCAGCATCTCCTCTTTACATTGCTCCCATGTCGCTGTCCGCTTCTGGACTTGGTGCCGATTCTCCATCCTGGTCATATTTTTGGTTTTTTTTTTCAATGTCAAGAATTAAGCTCACAATATTATGGGTACAGTTATTTCGGTAATGAATGACACTAAGAAATGATCTGAACTGTTAGCGGTCTCCATTTCTATGAGGCCATACTGTAAAAATTTATTATGACATGTTTTTAAGGTTTTGGCAGGAATAACAAGGCCAACATTTGTGGGAGTGTCTAATTATGCTGTTCTCAGATGGTCTGTTTGTTTGAAGTGTGTCCTCTTAGATTTTTTAGGATTATTCTTTTCTTTTACATATCTTATAGGTAATTTTGTGCTTTTGGTGTCTTGTTTTTGTTCTGTGATGTATATGTGTTTTTTCGGGACTGTCCCTGTATAATATGTAGAGACTTC
Source organism: Arachis hypogaea (assembly GCF_003086295.3). Classification (NCBI taxonomy): domain Eukaryota; kingdom Viridiplantae; phylum Streptophyta; class Magnoliopsida; order Fabales; family Fabaceae; genus Arachis; species Arachis hypogaea. The sequence continues at coordinate 149,174,986 of NC_092050.1, forward strand.
AGGGAATGTTTGCGACATTTGTAGCCTTGAAGACTCATTGTTGCCTTCTAGGTACTATCATGAGAAGAGAGAGAAAAAAGAGAGGGGGGGGGGGGGGGGTTGTATATATTTTTATACCATTGTTTTAAATGGTTTTTCATTTATATTCCTCCTCTATTCTGTTAAAATTTCTGTTCATGTAATACATGTTAGGTTAACATCTTATCACGTAATAAGGTTTAAAATGGTCAAGAATTTGAGATTAAGAACCTAAGTTGTAATGCACCTTATAAGAAAGTATGCAGCTGAAGATATAAGATGTGAAGAAAAAGGTAAATGGGTTAAGGAAAATGTGGGGCAGGTTTAGAAGAATCATCTGGTGGGGGCAGGATCAGCGTAACTGACTTGCTGACTCAGCAGAAGGGTGTGCGTGAGGTGCTGTGGAGAATATGCAGCATGGATAGGGCACATTTGTAGGAATATGTGTGTCATTTGGAGGTAGGCTATCATTTGAGCAACAAAAGTTCGGATAAATAAGAACTAACAAACAGAAGAGCCTAGCATGAAATTTGGCTTCCATAATCTCGATACCTCTTGGCTCTAACTCTCCCTAGCACCCATCTTGCCTCTTCAAGTTTGCCTGGTTCCGCAAGGCTGTTAGGTGTCTCTGTACAAATATATGCAAATTTAATAGTGTCAATGTTACATTCTAAAACTACCATTCATTTCATAAGAATCTTGAAATTCATTATTCTCACAAATAGGAATAGATAGAGTTACTAACCCTGATCCATTGATTGGAGTTCATATTGAGAATTCACTTGTCTATTCCTTTGCCCTTTCTTTATTTCTTCGTCAAGACTTGTGAAAGAAAAAGAGGAACTTCATTGGCAGGAAGAGGAATTCTGGTTCTGTTTCTCATAAAACTAACTTCCATCAAGTTAGTTACTTTCAAATATCTACTAACAAGCTTTCCTTCATTTAATTAATTGATATATTTATTAATCCTATAAAATGCAACACACAACACTAGAGACATAATATAATTTCTTACAAAATGTACCTCCAAGAACTAGAAACATTAGAGTTGCTGGAACCGTAGCCAAACACAAGGATATTTTCCATCCATATCTCTGGACTTCCTAAACTAATTATCCCCATTTGCAGCTAGGACACTGTCAAAAGTCATTAGGGTAATAGAGTCATTTTATGTTTAAGTTACACTTTGGCATATGGAAGATCTCGGGGTCCACTAAGGGAGTAGGGTCCGAGTGAGATTTTTTTTCCCTTGTGTGTGTCAACATTAACTTTTTTTTTGGTGACTTGTCAACATTAACTTTTAAATGTGAAATCCAAGACCAATGTATTAGATGCGCAAAGAAAATTGCATTGATATAACATAAGAATTATGATTATTCAAAATTAAAAATAAGGCAAGGGGCAGCAATAGCATAATAATAACAACAATAAAACCTTGCCCAAGTAGGTGGTGTTGGCTACATAGATCAAACGTCATGAATCAAGTCTAAACTTGGATCACACTTAGATATCTTCTTGACGATAATTTAATTCCATTCAAAAATAAAACAGTCAACTATTTTGGATATCAAAACAATAATAATTTTATTGTGCAACAAAGTACCTACTTTTGGTGGTATCATGTCAGAAGTCTCACAAGTTCATCTACTCTTGTTCCCTGTGGCACTACATTCCTCTGTCGCTCATCAAAATCTTTTCTTCGAATTTCGGAACTCTTCTGAGTGTTCTCCATTTCACCTTCAATCACAACAGTGGTAACTTCTTTTTTCTCAAAAGTTGAATCTTCTTGCTCGTCATTATTTTGAACCCTAACCTTTCTAGATCGGCTAAAAACAGGCCCTGGGGGAGCTGATTTGGCAAAAGCCACTGCGGTTTGATAAACATTGTCAGCATCCAAAGATCTGTCATCTAAAACAAGTGCACTACCTTTCTCAACAGCTTGCTCCCACAGTAACATAACTCCTTCTGTGCAAGATGCAGATGATATTGAAATTAAACTTTCATCAGCTGCACTTGAACTATCTAGCAACCCATTTGTAGAAGGATCTACCTTGCCATCAATAGAATTCTCACAACTTTCCAGCACAGAAACACTTGATTTTGTGCTATCAGAAGGTGGAGAACCCCTGACATCATCTGTGGTTTCAACTTCACAGGTTCCCATAGAAAGTGAAGCAGCATCGGTAACCATCGAGAAAGGTGGATTGCTATCTTCTATAGGGTAAGGCACCTCAGCTTGAGAGAAACTCACATCATCTGAACTCGAAGAAATACTAGTGTCATAAGATTCACTGCTTAGATGCTCTAATGAATTCTCCTGTGGCATTTCAGACAATTCTGGGGCATCTGAAGTCGGTGTATTGGAATTGTCACTGTCAACATCAATTTTATTGGCTTCATTGTAATCATCTTCGAGACCTGGGAAAGAGGACCTCCACTTTTTTCCCCTCCACATAAGTATGTGTTCATTCTCAAATGAGAGCAATATGCATGGAACAAGATCCTACAGTCAAGAAACAAAATTGGAAGAAAAATGTTACTTATTATCCTATGTCACCAACGAAAAAAGGGCAAAAAAAAAAAAAAAATCTTCAATGTTGTTTGCAAGATATAGGAGAAAATGGCTATACCCTTAGTTTTCCTCCAATCCTTCGATAATCACTTTCATTTAGTCCTTGACAATTTATTCGCACTAGTTCACACTCTTCAAAAGCCTCTCTGACATTTGCTACAAGGTCACAGTAAACACCATTTTTTGCTGTATATAAAGATAGAAGTTAGTCTCACATGGTCAGCCAAAAAGAGCAAAAACTTGCTTTCTTGTTAAATTGTAATGAAAATCTGAAAGATTCTACCCAGCTTGAATATCGGTTCCAAGTTCCTTCCCTTCCGACGAAATTCAGTTGCTTCTTCTAGTGTTAGGCCTTCTGGAACTCGCTTAACCAACCTAGGATATACTGGAGATACAGGTTTCCACAGCATCAGAGGAAAACGTTGGCGTGTTCTATAGTTGTAGTTTCTGCCCCGGAAGAGGTATACCGTACCACTTTTCCTATGAATGATTTTTCCCCCAGTCCTTTCCTAGGAAACCAGACAAAGACCATAAGTAATGAAAAACAATTAATTTCTTTATTGAGGAATGTCAGAGGACATGGTCAACTCAGAAAAGTAAGATCAGCGAAGGCATCGTAAAGAAAAGAAAAACAAAAGTTAAAAATTTATATCCTTGAGAGAAGCCAAAGAAAATGCCATCGGAAACCGTAGCCCCCCACCCCAAAACAAAAGATGCATGAACTATATTCTCCTTTACCATTTAAATTGCATAGCAGGATGAACAAATAAACGAATGTTTTAACCCAAAAGCAAATACACATCGACCACACAAGATGAGGTTTTACTTCCAAAACACAAGCACAGATTTGAGGTCATTATGAATTGATATCAGTGAAAAGTGGGACAGTTGAGAGCAGAAGAAACCAACCTCTAACTGTTGGCACACATTATCCATGTCGACGGTGCACACTCCTTTGCACTTTATCTTGCACACTCTCCGTCGTTTCCAAAGAGCATGTATATTCTCCAACATGTTATGTGTCAAACCATCTCTACCTGAAAAACACCCAACACAGAGAGTGCGTAGGAAAAAGGTAAATTTTCCATGAAATTCACATAACACTACCCAGAGTAATCAAATTTGCACAAACATTCACATACACACCCTGATCCACCATAACCTTTCCAATTTGGCCAAATTTTGCATATCTTACCTTATTGATTAACCCTTAATTTTGTTGGGGCAAAATGATATTTCAATTATCAACAAAAGGAACACACTTTTCATTACCTTAGAAAACTCCCAAGTACAAACTAACTAGATATTTTCGAGCAAAGTCTAACTTCTGCCTTGCATCAATTAACTAGATATCTTTAACTCTCAAATATGTAAAAAATAATAATAAAAAAAAATTAAAGAAAAAATTCAAAACAAGCAAAAGTACCAATATTGAGCTGGCGGGCAGATTTGACGGTGCCGGCAACCAACGCATTGATCTCTTCCTTCGTCAATGGCTCCCCCAACAACTCTTCCTTTGACTGCACGTGTTTCGGGCCCGATCCGGGTAAAAAGGGCCCGGGCTTCTGGACGGGCTTCACCCCCTTCTTGTCTGCCGGCGGCAGAACGAACGAGTCGAATTCCCTCAACTTCTTCTTGCTCGTCGGCAGCGGTGCCCGTCCGGTCCATGGCCGCGGCATCGTCGCTGGTCCGAACGGCACGTACGATGGCTCCCGAATCTTCACCGGCTTCGCCGCTGGCGTTTCCGTGTAGCTGTACCGAAACTCGAACGGTGCGCCTTCAACCACGTAGGAGACTCCGTCGTCGCCGATTCTCACGTTTGCTGGTGCCAATTGAGTCCTGCTTGGATTCGAATTCGGGGTGCTGGAAAACCTAACCGCCGCATGAGAATCCCACGGGGGCTCCGCCGGCGGTTTGGAGTACTTCGATTTCCTGCCGGGGATGGAAGGCCTCGACGGAGCGGAGGGCGTCCCAGCGGATTTGAAGGTTTTAACGGTGGCGCTGGAAACGGCGGAAGTCTCGGCGGTTTCGGCGATTTTGTCGGCAGAGTCGAAGCGGCGCGTGCGGCGTATCTCATCCTCGATTTCCTGCTGGGTTCGCCGGCGCTCGTTGAACTTGGCGGCATTGGCGTTGTTCCAACGAGAGAATCTGACCTCTGTGGATATTTGGGTCGGTTCATGGGTCGGATACGGGTCGATAATTGGCGCGGAAATTGGGAACCGTATTGGCAGCTTGACGGTTAGAGCCATTTTCACTGATCCAAAAGTGAAGTGAAGTGAACTCAAAACCGAGGTTCAGAAAACCGGACCGGTCATCGAACCGCTCATTACTGATTCACTAATTCATTGGTTCAACCATGGTTCAACCGAAAAAACCGTTTTATAATAAACACCTGATTCTATAAAAATTCAATGAATAAAGCAACTGGTTCTAAACACTCTTCCACTGCATTTTTTTACTTCGAAAGGGGATCATAAACAACTAGTTCTATGAATAAACAAACTACAATGATATGCAATGCCAAAAATAGGCCAATGATAAAATAATAAAGGGTTTCTCTCTTCAATTCTATGTTCAAGCTTGTAGCATACCAGAATCAACAGAATAATACCGTTAAAATAGTCTTCCTTCTTAATTCTTATATACCTCAGAATTTCCTACAAAATGAAAATTGAACACAACACACAGCTTTAAAACAAAAACAAAACAACACTCAGAATTCAATCACCTCTTCTAAACTCAGCCTTAAAACAAAACAGAACAACATTCAGAGTATGAGCATTAATCACAAAAAATTGATTTCTGAAACAACAAAAACAGCAGAACAACATTCAGAGTTTGAGCATTGATCACAAAATATTGATTTATGAAACAAAACAAAAAACAGAAGAACAACATTCAGAGTTTGAGCATTGATTTCTGAAACAAAACAAACACTGCAAAAACCAACAGAACAGCATTTAGAGTTTGAGCATTGATCACAAAAAATTAATTTCTGAAACAAAATAAACAATCAACAAAACAATGAAAACAGAATTTTTTTTTCCTTCAGAAGAAGAAAACAATGAAAACATGAAGCATATAATAAATCAATGATCACCAATATCCAGCAAGAATCTCAAAGGCAACAAATACACAACAACAATTTAGCAAATAAACAAGAACAAGACCTAAATAGAAAATCCAACAAATTAAATCACAGAAACCTACAATTTAGCAAATTAAAACAACAGCAGCCCAACAATTTAGCAAATTATCAACTTAACGGGTTCAAGAACAGAAAATCACAAAAAATAAAATAAAATAAAAATAACAGAAGAACAACAGAACAACAACACAAGAACAATTAGCAAATTAACAAGTTCACACTAACCGTTAAAAATTACCAGAAGAACACTAATGCAAGTGGAATCATCATGCTAATATGTTTTCTACAAAGATGCTATTTGTGCAGCTAAAATTTCCTAATTCCTAAGATCCAATTATTCTAATTTCACATGCAATCAACTTACTAAGTTTCTAAAAGCTAGAAATGATAAAACCAACCCGAAATATGGTTAAAGCATTTCATCAAACATGTTGAGTGCGGTAAACTTGAAACGAAATAAGAGAATTCAAAGCTTAGTATCAATGTGATAGAGAAGAGAACATAACTATTGTATACTTAATTCAGTCTATGAAAAAAATCCAAACCACTGCCAAATCAAATAGTTACTTATCGTAATAGAAATAAGAAGTTGCAGAGTTTCAAGCAGAGTATTGGTGTTGTGTGAGTGTATTGTCTGGTGGTGGGTTTAGGGAACTCACGGCGGCGAAAAAAAGAGAGCAGTTCGACGGCTAGTTGAAGCGCGCGGGTTGGTCGCAGAGTTTGAAGCAGGGCAACGTGGCTTCCAGACGAAGGCGAACCCGAACGGTGAATGGCGAGTGAACGCGAACGGTGAACGCCGAGCAAACTTGAACGGCGAAGAACGCGAACGAAGACGACGGCTGAACGGAGACGCGAACGTTAACGGCAACCAACGGCGGCGGAAGCGCGGCTGAGCAGACAAAGACGACGGACGCCGAGCTCGAGGAAGCAGCTGCGATCGGTGACAACGAACGGGGGTTGAAGACTTGGAGCACGAGGGAAGCTAGATAGACGGACGGACGGCGGCAGTATGCCACTCCTTGCGGCGGCGGTGGTGTAGGCTTACAGTGATAGGGTTTTTTGGCTGTTTCTGTGAATGAAAGAAACGGAGGGAGAAAGGGAGAAAGAAACGGAGGAGCTTTAGAACCAAGAGTGAAACTGAAAGTAAGCAAATTTGGCAAAAACGACGCCGTTTCTTTTAAACCGGTTGTTCTCTGTCCGGTTCAACCGGCCGGTTCGACTATTCTCCTCCGGTTTTTAGAAAAACGGTTTTAGAAAACAAATCGGACCGTAATTACTGCCGGTTCACGATTATACCGGTCGAACCGGCAATCCGGTCCAGTTTTCAGAATGTTGCTCAAAACAGTGAAACATAACTCTCCTAACCGATAAACCGAAGGATGAAGGATTGAAGGGCATTTTCGGAATTACGAAGCGACGTCGTTTTGGGGTTTTCTATTTTCTGTTTTCTGTTTTTCTCCATCGCCAACACACAGAAGGCAATTTTTTTTGTATAGTTTTTGGACAGTGGTATGAACGTAATTAACTTCAAGAATGAGAGCATTTTATAGTAACTTCAGTTTGATTCTTGTGCGTTCTCCTTGCAAGTGAATTGAGTAGTGTGAACTGTGAAGCTTAGTTGGTTGCTGGAGCAAAGGTATATGTTTTAATTCATCATAAAGTTAATTTCTTTCTTAATTTTTCTAGTTTTAAGAAGTAAGAACTGTTGTTGGCGTCTAATTTGATTTACCATGCTTATATTTTTATTTTTTATTTTTTAAACTTTTTTCTAGCTTTTGGGATATTGGAACAGGAGTTTAAGATTGCTGTAAGGATGAATGTTTAGTTTGAACTTTGAAGTGATGATGAATTGAGTTTTGGGGCATGAAAATGGGTGTTATGTCTATTCTAGATCGGAGATTGTACCATCTTGCTACTATGCGGTTCTTATTTGTTGGTGTGTTGGTTGCAATAGTAGTTGTTTTCCAATGTTTTGCACTTCCCTCTTGGAGATTACATTCTCTGTTAGATTCGGAGAAGTTCTCAGTAGCTCTGCCAGCTAAGGATATGGGGAATGGAGTAGATTTGGACTATGAGTTGGAGTCTAATGTGGATGGAAATTTGAGCATTGGAGAGACCCTAGATAGCAGTTATGGAGGGGAAAATAGTGAAGATGCAATTCAGAAAGGTTTCACTCATGAAAGACCAAACTATGCACATGATCCTGTAGAATACAGATATAATGCTTCACCACTAGGGGTTCCTTCAAAGGGCATAACATTTCTGGATGAAGATTTGGGCACCTTAATCACTGCAAGAAAATCTTCAAATGGCAGTGGAATGCAAAGGGGGGAAATGAAAGCTCAAAATGAGAAGTCACCTCTATTGAAAGTTCCTTTGTCCAATTTGAGTACTTCATTGACTCGGATGAACTCCTTATTGCTTCAGAGTTTTAACTCTTCTTATATGGTATGGAGTTTCAGCTTTGTGGTGAAAAAAAGATGAGACATTATGGAATATGTATGTATGGACTCCTAATTGTTGCATATTGTGTATTGATTGATCATTGATGACAGAGACCTAGGTGGTCTTCTCGTCCTGATCGTGAACTCTTATCAGCAAAACTGGAGATCGAAAATGGCCGTGTCGTATCAAATCCTTCTGGGCTTTATGCACCTATTTTCCGGGATGTTGCCAAGTTCTCAAGGTATGATCATAATAGTTAAATGTTCTAGATAGATATATAGCATTGAGTTGTGAATTATTCTTGTTCCATTTTTATCATTGTTATCATTCTGCTACTTTGATAACGTTGATTAATTCAGCAAGTCCTTTGTATTTTAGTGCTTCAAATTTGAAATATGCACATGTCAACTAGATTTCACCATTGTTTCCTCCTGAATAGTTCATGTGTTGTTCTTCTTCCAGTAGATAATTGATGGTTGAAGCATTTCTCTACATCTGTTCTTCAGGAGTTATGCACTGATGGAACGCAGGCTCAAAGTTTACGTCTACAGAGAAGGAGATAAGCCTATATTTCACCAGCCAAGGACGAGGGGACTATATGCATCCGAAGGTTGGTTTATGAAACTGATGGAGGGAAATAAACGGTTCGTAGTGAAGGATCCTCGCAGAGCTCATTTGTTTTACCTGCCATTCAGTTCACAAAAGCTAAGAGTTACTCTTGCTGAACAAAAGCTTAATGGTAAGCAGATGGAGCAATACCTAGAGAGGTACGTGCATTTAATCGCCGGAAGATATCGATTCTGGAACAGAACTGGGGGAGCAGACCATTTTCTTGTTGCTTGTCATGACTGGGTGAGCTTCTGTTTCAGACTGTCATTTCTTTGATTACTATTTATGTAATGATTTTCAACAAGTTAATGTCAATAAGTTCATTCTTTTAATTGACCTCCTTTTAGAAAATGTTTTAAGCAACAAGCATTTATCAATTCAAAATTTTGACCAAGATAATTAGTTAGGATTGATCATACTCAAAGCAAGGCGCTTCACACACACATCTAGACAATTGTACAAGTCCTTACGATTAGGGGAGAGAAATGATGTCTACACCACCTTTTGTACACCTTCCTTTTATGGTATAAAAGAGAATTTTTTTATCTTCTTTCATTTTCTATCGATCATTTTTAATACCAAAAGTGGAAGGTATATACAAAAGTGGTGCGTATAACATTTCTCCTGTGTAAAATATAGCACTAACCTTCCCTTGAGGGAGATCAATGTCACTTGGACAAGTCGAGGGTATTGTAAAAAATTTCAGCAAACCTCAAGGAGTGTAATTTGCCCTAGTTTTTATGATAAAACATGGAATAATCACTTTAATTGGATGAAAGGGATGATGGCCATATACCTAATGTAGCATATTAAAAAAAAATGTGCATTATTAATATGATGTTGTTTATGAAATTTCAGGCCTCTCAAATCACAAGGCAACCAATGAAAAATTGTATTAGGTCTCTCTGCAACTCAAATATTGCTAAAGGCTTCCAAATAGGAAAAGACACCACTCTACCAGTTACATATATACACTCTATGATGGATCCTCTAAGAGGTTTTACAGGTAAATCTCCTTCAGAGAGATCTATTCTCGCCTTCTTTGCGGGGAGCATGCATGGTTATCTCCGTCCCGTGCTGCTAAAACACTGGGAAAACAAAGAATCAGACATGAAAATTTTCGGTCCAATGGGGCGCGATATTGAAGGTAAGAAACTTTACATGGAATACATGAACAGCAGTAAATATTGCATATGTGCTAGAGGCTATGAGGTTCACACCCCAAGAATAGTTGAGGCCATTTTTTCTGAGTGTGTCCCAGTTATCATATCAGATAATTATGTGCCACCTTTTTTTGAAGTCTTGAATTGGGAAGCATTTTCTGTAACTGTTAGTGAAAGGGATATCCCAAATCTAAGAGAAATACTTGTCTCAATCCCAGAAGAGAAGTACCTTGCATTGCATTTGGGAGTGAAGAAGGTTCAGCAACATTTTCTGTGGCATAGGATTCCTGTTAAGTATGACTTGTTTCATATGATTCTTCATGCAATATGGAACAATAGGCTTTCTCAGATTAGACCAAGATAATGTTGTCAATGATACTTGACATTAATAAGTTCAATTTTTGGGATGAAATATGAGCAACATCGTGGATAGAACAACTGAAGCTAGACTCAAAACCTTATGATGGTGATGAATTAGAGCCTTGACCCTTTGCTAAACTAGTTGGGCTAAAAGCATATTGATGATAGTAAATTGGTCAACTGAAACTAGTCCAAGTTGATAGAGAAATATTATTTTGTCTTGTACATCGAGTCAATACGCATCAGTTTATCACTGGATTGAATTTAGTTATGTCAGGTCAATGTACATAAATAAAAAGCAAATTCTTGTGGAGTATTATGGAAATGAAAGAGTGGAGGGAATTCTAAATTCTTCCAGGGAATCTTGGTCTCGTGGACTGTTGTATAAATAAATAATAAATATTCTAATAAATCATTGAAGTTTGGTGTATCTATCTATCCATCCATCATGGAAATGGATTTTTTCAATTTTTTTTAACAATTAAAAGAGTAAAATATAATCTCTCATTATTAATTTTATAAGTGAAATTAAGAAAAAATATATAAAAAAAAGATATTGAAAGATTAAAGATCACACTTTACTCCTTCAATTATTTAAAAAAAAATTGAGAGACCATCTATCGAAAATTTATCTATCTATCTATCTATCTAATTTTTATTATATAAAAATTAAGGCCAAAATCTTTGTACATTAAATTTAATCATCTTTATTTTTTTAATGATGCCACCTTAGCACATTTGCTTACTAGACAAAGTTTAGAAATCAACCAATCAAATTTTTAAAAATTAAAAATTAAAAAAAAATTAAAATCATAACTCCCATAATTAATTAATTTATTACATATTATTATTCAATAGAAATATAAATTATTAATTGAATACAATAAACATCTACATTAAAAGTGTCATAATAATATTATCATAACAAATTTTAAGTTATAGACTATTTAAATTCCATACTATTTGACATACTTATATATCATATATAAGACTTTTACCGCTATTACTTTATTTCATAATTCGTAGTTCGTCTACGAAAAATATTTATACCAACAAATGAAGAAAAACCTATTTATTTAAAAATGATTCTATTAGATTATTAGGTACAAAATAAAAATATTTATTTTATTTTTAAAACAAATTTATGAGGAAAAAAAACTCTTATTACTTTTACTATTTATACTTTTTTTTATTATTTTGTAATATTTTGCATATAATTATATTTTAAAATCTTTATAATTATACTTATTTAAATATGCTATTTAAGTTAAAAAATTAATTTTGATCATTTTCCAACACTATTTTAAATTTGTATAATTTGAGATATTATCTAATAGAGTAAGTTAAAAAAATATATTAACAAATATTTTTACTTAAATACTATTTAAATTAATTTTATTAAAAATGAGTTATTCAATACACACAAACACACATAATACATATTCTAAAAAATTGTAATCTTACTATTATAGATGTCATTGAAAAATTATATGCATTAGAAAAAAAAAATAAGTAGATGTCAAAAGAAAACCCACAAAAAATACAAAAAATAAAGTTCTTGTGATACAACATAAAATATTATTAACATGTATTTTTATTTTATGCTATTTAAATTATTCTTATTAAAAATAGTTTATTCAATATATTATATATACACACACAATAAATATTCTAAAAATTTTTATTCTTATTGTTATAGATATCATTGAAAAACTATATGTATTAGAAGAAGAAGAATAAGTAAATGTCAAAGAAAAACCCACAAAAATATAAATAATGAAGTTTTTGTACTACCACATAAAAAAAATATTACAGATTTAAATTATAAAAAATTTTATTAAATTCTATCAAATTATATACATCATAAAAAATTCTATCAAATTATAAATTACTAACTCAATAATTATTATAGATTCTGAATTAAACCAAAGGTTTAGATCAAAGTGCTACAATAATTTTTGTGCTATTTGATAGAGAAGCAAAAAAATTATTGGGTACAACTACCTTAAATCTAATTACACTCTAAGATAGCAATGACACTCAAATATCATCCCAATTAAAAGATTGAGAAAATTATTCTAAAGGACCGTTAAGAACATTTAATTATTAAAAATGACCTTTAATACTACAATTATTAAGAAGGACTAAATTTTTTTATAATATTTAAGAAGAAGAATCAAATCTTTTATAAGGAGATCTTAATTATTTTTTTATTTATTCTTTTATAATCTTTAATATATGCTGTTTGATTCTCAACACTATATAGATATATATGAATATTCACTTGGGATTAATTAGTTAATTAAGGAAAAATTATTCTAAAAGACCATTAGAGAGATTTAATTATTAAAAAAAGATCTTTAATATTAATATTATTAACAACAACCAAATCTTTTTATAAAAGACAAATATATCTTTAATTATTTTTTACTTATTTTTTATAATTTTTATATTAATAATTTTTATTTTTTCTAAAATTTTAGTAATTTTTATTATTTATTTATTTATTTTTTTGATCTTTTGTCTTTTTTTCTCGTTGAATAAAGATCACAAAAATAAAAAAATAATAAAAATTACTAAAATTTTAAGAAAAATAAAATTTATCAACATAAAGATTATAAAAAATAAATAAAAAAATAATTAAAGATATATTTATCTTTTTATAAAAAAATTTAGTTCTTTTTGTTAAATATTATAAAAAAATTTAGTCTTTCTTAATAATTTTAATACTAAAAGTCTTTTTTAATAATCAAATCTTCCTAACGGTCTTTTAAAATAATTATTCCTAAAAGATTTATACAACTTCACACTTATATTTAAAGTCAAAATAAATGATTTTAACTATGTTCTCAACAATACATTATTACCAAGACATTTGTCCCAATAAAAAATATCGAAACTCAACTCCTATTACAACAAATAAAATATGTAATATAAAATTTTTTTATTTATTTAAAATATCATTTATATTGCTCATTTATATTCTTTATTGATTATAAAAATTAACTTCACTAACACTAATATCATCAGTACTAGATGATATACAAATCAAGAAATTAAAAAAAAAAAAGTAAATAAATCTAAGTCAGATGAAGTACATATATACAAAGATGGAATAAAAAAAATAATATATTATAAAATGTATACAAGTCAACAATTTTAGAAAAATATATCTCCACAAGAATATATGATAAAAAAAAAAAAACTCCAACAACAACCAAAATAAAAAAAAAAGACAAACACTATATAAAAAGACAAAATTCTTCAATTAAAACAAATATAAAAATAAAAACAATAAATAAAGATATAAATATGTACAATTTTAATATAAAAAAATTTATATTATAAAATATTTTAAATAAAAAATATCAAATTTAATATTAATTTATATATATTTTAATTAATTTTTAAATAATATAATAATTTTTTAAAATATATTATATACTACCATTAATTTACTATCTATAATTTAATAGATTAAAGATTAATCTGTCATGTATCTGAAGTATTTTATTAAAAGTTTACCATTAATTAATAAATTATTATAGATTTGGATTCTTTAAAGTGAAATTAAATTTCACTTTAGAGAGTAAAATGTAATCTCTCACCATTAATTTTATAGGTGGGACCAAAAATAAATATGAAAGAAAAACTATTCAAGAGTAGAGATCACATTTTACTCTCTAAAATAAATTCAAACTTTAGAGGATTCAAAGTCAATTATTATATGTATAAAATGAAATTCAAATTTTTAACACTTATTTAAACGGACGAGTGACCTGTCTTGGTTAGCACATATACATATTTAAGGTAAACTAATTAGTTATTTTTGGTATGAAAACGGCGCATTAAGCCCAATCGTAATGTTTAATTAAAAACTGAAAAAATAGTCGTTAAGGAGGAAAAACTAGGCTTGACCAGAAACGAGAAGAAAAAACTAGGCCCAAGATGGAAGTGTAGGAAGCAAACAAACTTAAGAATAAGACTGAACAAAAAACCCCCTAAGAATAAGACCCACTCTCATAATGACTTTGGAGCCCATCAAGTTTCCTCTAAATGTTGTTTTTCATATTTTTTGGTTGCCGGTTTTTGTCATTTTTTGTATAAATGCTTTTCAGCCTAAAACCATTAACAACTAATAACCATGTCCACCCTGACCAAAAAGAGAAAAACTATGTCCAGAATAAAAACGAATTGCCCCTAATAAATTGCTTTTGATTCGGCGGTGTTATAAATGTTCAATAATCATGGCAGAAAATAATATTATGGTTGTGTTGGGTTTGGCCCGTTTAATATCGTAATCGAAACTTTAGGGATAAGCACGGGTAGTGGGTACCCGATTACCTGTCCGAATCCGAACTGAACTAAATAAATTAGTTCTGGAACTAACGGGTAATCTGGTTCAACCCGAACCAAATTGATGATCTTTGTTAGTGATTGGTTCGAGTATCGGTTCTGAGGGTGCGGAACCCGAACCAACCCGCGAATCCGATCATATATTAACTAAATAAAAAAAATAAAAAATATATATATGACTTTTCCATTAAACAAAGATTATTCGCTATTAATATGTTTGGATTTTAAGGATTTTAGTTTTTAATGTATTTGGTGTTTAACATGTTTGGATTATTTCTATTGATGTTACATTTTATTGTATTTGTTGAATTTTTAAGATAAAAATTTGGTTTTTTTTTTTATGAATTTTAAAGTCATTGGGTACCCAATTACCCAAACCGAACCAATACATTCTTAATTAGTTTGGTTTGGTTCGGATATATATACAAAAAATACAAATCTAAATCAAACTGAATAAATTATATTTTGATCGGTTCGATTCTAAATTTACTATAAACCCAAACCAAACCGACATGTGCTCACCCTTACGAAACTTTCGACTTTAAAAATAGTTTCATGAAAATGAGACATTTTAATGAGTTTAACTCGATTAATCTGTGAAATAAAGTGGGTTGATCCGTTTATATATATTTTTTTCAACTTTTAACATCGGGAGTCTAGATACGGGGTTTGTTTAGTTCAGGGTACTTATTTAATTTAAAATTTTGTGAAAACAAACTGTTCACACAATAAAATTTTATTTTTTATTTTTTTTTTCAAATACAAATATTAAAAAAAAAGTAAATAGTCATTACTAATAATAAAAGATTCGGTCATTGATAAAAATAATTATAAAAAATAAAACTAATATTCTACCCATAAAAAATAAATTATGTTTGACAAAAATAATCTGTCATTAATTTTTCATTGATTCTGTTAAAAAATTAATCAAAATATCCAAATTAACTTCATTTCTTTCATTATCTTTTAACATTTCAAATTCTTAAAAAATTCAACTCTTTATTAAGTGTTAACAACAATAAAATAACTACTTTTTTTTTTTTTTTTAATTTTAAACACCATCTCACTATACCACCACCACCATAGATAATGCTACCATCGGCATAACAAAACAGCAAATAAAGATAGAGAGTGACACAATAAAAGGAGATAAATAATAACACCATTTATTGAAGGTGTAGTAAGAGTAGCTAAAGATTGTGTAAGTTTAAAGAAAACATAGAAAAGAAAGATAGAGATGTTACTTGAATCAAATAATGACAAAATTCAATTAACTATGAAGCATGACAAACCTTATATACAACCTTAGATATAATGAGTTAAGCTTAACTAATTTGTTAGGTTTTGCACATATTATATTAGTATACACATGCATAGCAGTTGATAAAATTCTACTCTAACCACCTTGTGATAAATATCTCCACACTAGCTAACTAATTCAACTACTTAGCAACTAAATGGTTAGTTTTTTAGTCTCTTAACTCACATGTCAAGTAACACCTTCTCTCAAGTTAGGAGTATAAATGTCTAGTAGTTCTAACTTACCGTAGATAGTGGAAAAAGTTCCTGGTGCAAGCGGCTTTATCGATAGGTCTGCTAGTTGTTCATGAGTCGAGATAGGAAGTAAGTGGATAAGTTTTTCCATCAACTTGTCTCTTACCACATGACAATCAACCTCAATATGCTTTGTTCATTTGTGAAAAACTGGATTGTGAGCAATGTGAATGGCTGCTTGGTTGTCACAGTATAGACTTATAAGTTTCTCCAGCTCAAAACCCAAGACTCTTAGGACTTTCTTTAACCAAATTGCTTCTCTAGTAGCTGAGGCCAATGCTCGATATTCTGCTTTAGCAGAATATGATGCCACGGTCCTTTGTTTCTTACTTTTCCATGAAACAATCAAATTCCCAATATAAAAGTAGTAGGCAGAGATGGATCTTTGTGAATCAGGGTATGCCACCCAATCAAAGTCAATAAAGCCTGACACTAGCAGATCAGACTTGGACGGGAAGAACAACCCAGTTGCAGGAGCCATCTTGATGTATCTTAGAACCCTATATGCTATCTTGAGGTGCAAAGTAGTTGGTTTCTCAAGAAATTGGCTGAGCTTGCCAATTGCAAAACTGATTTCTGGCCTTGTGTTAGCCAGATAAATAAGTTTGCCGATTAGCTTCTTATACGCGATGTTGTCAAGTAGTAACCCCTCCCTCCCCCCCTCCCCCCAATCTTTTGTCAACTAAGTGCCATAATCCATTGGGGTTGAAGCTGGTTTGTGCTGCTCCATTCCAGAATCTTGTAATAAATCCAAAGCATACTTTCGTTGGTATAAAGCAATGCCTTCCCTGCTTCGAGCAACTTCCATCCCTAGGAAGAACTTTAAATCACCAATGCCCTTGATGCACAACTTCTCATGCAACAGTGCCTTAATGAAATTGATTTCACTAATGTCATTCCCTGCCAACGTCACATCATCTATGTAAACCAGTAGTGTAGTAAAGCCACTGCTCTTGTATTTGGTAAACAAGTTGTTATCAGACTTTGATTGGCTGTATCCACTTTCTAATAGAATATATTTTAACATATTGTTCCACTGTTGACTTGCCTATTTCATGCCATAAAGGGACTTCCGTAGCTTGAAAACGTGATTGTGTGGGGCATTCAACCCGGGGGGATGCGCATGTAGACCTCTTCCTCCAACTCACCCTGAAGGAAGGTTGTGTTGACATCAATCTGCTTAAGAAATTAACCAACTTTGGGCAGCAGCCAATGCAAGCACGACGCGAAGTGTGCTGAGCTTTAAAATAGAACTAAATGTATAGAGGTAGTCAATGCCAGATACTTGGGTGAAGCCTTTCACGACTAGTTACGCCTTATGTCTTTCAATGCTTGTTTGAGCTTAAACACCCATTTGCACCCTATGGCTTTCTTGCCAAAAGAAAGAGCTTGGATTTCCCAAGTCTGTAGTTGCTGTAGTGCATCGAGTTCTTCTTTGATGGCACTCCTCCAACAATCATAAGCTATGACATCCTCATAAGACCTCAGTTCTTTGTCAATAGAAATGGCCAGGGAGAAGAATCTATGTGATGTTGAAAGTGCATTATAACATAAGAGGGTACATTTGCTTGGTGGGGCTATGGAAGCACTCATACATTGGAAATCTTTGAGATATGCATGTTTTCTATACTCTATTGTGGACCTTCTTAAAGACACAAGATGTTGAGAGTCAATGGTATGAAGATTATCTATGGATGTATGCTCAGTTGTTTCTCCGTTTAAATCATTATTGATGCATGGATCAATGATGTGTGTGGTGCTTTGTGTTGGTAGAGTGAGTGCAGGAATCTGCTGTTCAGGAAGGTATTCGTGTGTGTGGATGCTGGACTTGTGGTAAAATGTATCAATATGTATCATATGTGAAAGGGACATGCATGGGATGAATCTGTGATGATGTAGAATGTGAATGTGTGTCAACCGTTTTGGGGAAAGAAAAATTTTTTTCATAGAACTTTACATCTCTAGATATAAAAATTTCATTTGAGTGAAGATCTAATAGAACAAAACCTTAATAACTTTCCTAAATCCCAAAAAGGTGCATTTCCTTTCCCTTGGGTCAAGTTTTTTTTCTCCCTGCCATAATGGTATTAGCATATGCTAAACACCCAAAGACTCTCAAATGTGATATAGAGGACAAGGAATAGTGCAAGACTTGGTAGGGTGACTGATTTTTTAAGAAAATAGATGGCAGCCTATTTATCAAGTGAATTGCATGTGCAGTGGCATAATTCCAGAAGCACTTAGGAACGTTTGAGAGAAATAAGAGGGCCCTGGTTATAACAAGAACATGTTAGTATTTTCTTTCAACAATACCATTTTATTGAGGGGTCTCAACACATGTTCTTTGATGAATTATGCCACTGAATGCATAGTAATGTGGCATTAAAAATTCAGATCTATTGTCAGTTTTCACCCTTTTTACAGTTTGATTGAATTATGTTTTAGCTAAGTTGACAAAAGATTTTAATAAGTTTATGGCTTCTGATTTAGCTTTCATAAAATACAACCAAGTGTACCTGGACTTGTTATCCACAATTGTTAAAGAATACTTATGACCTCCTGTGGACAAAATAGACAAAGATTCCCATATATATACATGAATGAGTTCTAGGCAATATGATGCAATCTTATTACTTGCTGTGAATGGCAGCTTTTTTGCTTTGCAAAATGGCAAGTGTTGCAAGATAACATCTCAGTGTTATTACAAGTAGTGAAATTATAAATATTTTGCATTGATTTTAAGCTATTTAATGATGGATGCCCTAACCTACAATGCCAAAGGCTTCTATCCTAAGTGCCTTGATTGCTCATGATGTATGGTACAGAATTTGTATGCAATGAATGTTCCTTATTGAGTGTATAGACGCCTCCAACAACCTCAGCTTTGCCAATCATCCTCGAGGAGCTGCAGTCCTGTATCTCGCACAATTTTTCAAAAAAATTCATGATACAATGTAGTGTGGCTATAAGCTTAGAGACTGAAATTAGCTTGAAATTAAATGAAGGAATGTATAATGCATTTTTTAAATACAATTTTTCGGAAAATACAATAGTTCCAATTATGCTACTTGTAGCGTAAGAACCGTTTAGTGGTTTCACAATAATTGGATCTATTTGTTGATAATCTTGAAAATCATCCAAGGTATATGATACGTGATCTGTAGCACCCGTATCAATTATCCAGGATTTGCACTTTTGTTTTGAAATGTTTAAGGCTTTAACACTTGTTTTGAAATGCAAAACATTCACCAAATTACCTTGATGAGGTGGTGACTACTGTGAAGTCACAATTTGGCTGGTACTATGAATGTTCCTTAGGCAGCATTTGTTTTCGTGGACAGGATACAGAGACAAGGACAATAAATATCTAAAACGTGTTTGAAAAGAGAGACATGGGCATTGAATACTAGGGGTCTAAGTTACCAAATCGGACCGAAAATTACCACAGAATCGAACCGAAATTTATAACAGCCGAAAGAAAAACCGAAAAAATCAGTTTTTTTTTCCAAACTAAACAGAACGGTTTGGTTTGGTTTTTGATTGATTTTGCTGAAACCGAACCGAACCAAATCGAGGAGTGAGTGTTCAGCAGTGCTTGTTTTTACTAGTTTGCCCTTTAACCTAGTAATAAAAGAATCCATCAGTCCAAATCCCTAACTTTCTTCCCCTTTTATGCGCAAGCACCCATTCAGTCACTCATGACTCACCCACAACTCACTTCCATCTTCCATTCTTCCTCCTCCGACCTCCATGCCTGAGAGAAGGAGAGCCTGAGGGAGCCAGAGAGTGTCGTCTGCCATCAAGGAAGTCGCCCATCGTCACTCGAAGTCATCACAAGTCGTCCATTCATCTCCATCGCAGGGTCGCCATCACAACAAACCCTAAGCCGAGCAGCACTCCAGTCCAGTCCATCGTTGAGCAGCAGTCCGTCGCCGAGCAACACTCCAAACGCCGAGCAGTCCAATTCGAGCCCCCACCTACAAGCTGCAAGTCAACAATGTCTTCTTCCGATGTTAGAATTTGATTTTCAAATTTTTATTGTTGATTAAAGGCAAATATATTAGTTAAATTCACAAATTAATATATCTCTGTCTCTAGAATCTGTACATTGAAAGTGTCTCTTACATTTTCAAAATAAATCAACTTTAAATAAATTAACCAATTTAATTTGTTATCAACTTATCAATTGTCATAGTTTATAAACAAGTATATTATCCTGCAGAACTTACATCCTAAACAATTAATTACATTGAATATTTTTTTTTGAATAAAATGACTATACCTATTGTTGTTGCTGGTCTGTTGTTAATTAGGAAGATGAGTTTGATTAAAATTATTGTTCCTAATTGTTGTTGCTGGTTTGTTGTTAATTAGGAAGATGAGTTTGACTAAAATTATTATTCCCAATTGTTGTTGCTAGTCTATTGTTAATTAGGAAGATGAGTTTGACTAAAATTATTGTTCCTATTGTTGTTCCTTTTACTCTCAAAGCTACACATATATGCTTTAATTTATAGGGGAGACATGGTCCAAAGAATAATTTATTGTTGTTGTTCTTGATGCTGTTGCTGGAAACAATATAATTTTGTTGCTGCTGCTGGAATGTTGGAAACAAAGTATATTCACAATTTGTTATTTTGTTTCATAATTTGTTATTTAGTATGTTTCACAATTTGTTGTTGTTGCATAAATGTTGGAAACAATATTTTTGAACAAGTTTGAATGCTGACTTTGTTGCTGGAAATAATATTTTTGGTGCTATTGATGACTTTGAATGCTGATTTTTCAATAAAATTGCTGTATTTTGTTGTTCATTGTTATGTTTATATATATGCACCCAACAAACCATGAACAATCCAATATTTTGAAGTTCCTTTCATAGTTTATGTTTATAATTTATAACCTATATTATGTTTATGTTTATAATCTATATTGATGATTTTGTTTTGTTTTTGTAGAAATCGCACCAACTGGAGAAGATGATGATGAATTTGGTGTGGATTTAGATTAAGCATGGTGACTGTTTTGGTTTTTATTTGGTTTAAAGTGGTTGTCTCGGTTTTTAGTATGTTTTAAAGTGTGTTTGTTTCGTTGTTTGCTAGACATTTTTAATTGTCTTTGTTTTTATTTTTAATTGTTGGGACAAGTTGAACTTGTATTGAATTTGGATGTGATATACTCTTGTTATTTTAGTTTATTGACAGTTTTAAACTTTATTTTATGGTGATTTAAATTCTGATTATTAGGTTTAAAAAACCAAAAAAATCAACCGAACCAAACCACTATTGGTTCGGTTCGGTTTGGTTCGGTTGTCCAGAAAGCAGCAAACTGAACAGTTGGCATCACTGTAGAACCGAACCGATTACACCACTATTGGATACGGTGTCTCCATGACAGTTTTTTTTTCATTTTTGGGTCCACTTTTAAACGAAGGACAATGATAGACACGGGATTTGAGAAGGTGACACGAATTTTTTTATTAATTTTTTTTTTGCTTTTTGTTCGTATATATTTTTTGTTATCCACTGTTACCCCTTCTTATTTTTCCTAATTTGAGCTTCTTCCATGCATCATCGTTCTCATAAAGGTACTATCTTCTCCCTGCCTTTTGATTCTTTATCTCTGCGTTCTTCTTTCTCTCTTTTTTCCTAGATACTCTATTCTTCTTGCAGAATTTCTTACTTGGCTTGCTAATTCCTTCCTTCTTATTGTTTATTCTCTTCTCTACGATGTGCTGCAGGTTTACTCAATGAAAGCTTAATTCACTCTTCTACTTACGTTACTTTGTTCATTCTTACTTTTGTTACTTCAATACCATTTTTACCTTGTTGGTTCATAGACCAATTCTTCTTGTAATCCTCTATACTCCCATATACTCTCATTCTCTATTAAATTAGTTTATACTTGATGCAAAAAATTTGGAATCACATGGATATTTTAGTCATTTCACATAATATTTTAGTGTTATCTATGTCTATCCAAATATAATATAGGACACTACATTAGTGTCTTGTGCATTGTATCCAAACACAATACACAAAAGATAATTTTTAGTGTCTCTGTTCTATTGTCTTTGTCTCAGTGTCATATTCTGTCATGTCCCCAAAAACAAATGTAGCCTTAGTTCATGCATTTGAAGCAATACCAATAAAGCTTCCTTTTATTCTACAGTAAATCCAGAATTGGAAGTCTCAGACTCTCCTAACTGCATACTGAGTTCTCCATTTGCATCCTCAATATCCGTTGTGGCCATTATGTTTACAGCAACTTCTCCATCATTCCTTTGCCTCAAGCATGGTGGAAGGCCATGCTTTTTATAGCATATCTCTATGGCATGTCCCAATTTTCTACAGTGTGAACATTGCATTCTTCCTTGTTGTCTTCCTCGACCATCTTTCCCTCTAGCTTGTTGCCTACCTCCTCTACCCTTTCCTCTCCTTCTATTCTGACTAAAGTCCAGAGTGTTTGAGAAAGTTATAGAGTATGCCACGAGTCTATCAATTGAGATAGGTTCTAAGCTATGTTGCTGTCTTTCTTGCTATGAGAGCATTGAAAAAGCTGTGTGGATATCAGGGAGGGGGTCCATGAGCATGATTTGGCACCTTACAGTCGAATATTGATTGTTCAAACCCCTCAAGAAACGTGTAACTTGATCCTCAGTCTTGTCTTCTCACAACACCTAAATCACACATACAGTCCTTTCCATATTCACATGAAAGAATCATCCTGAAATTCTCTATGTCCTCCCAAATTGATTTCAATTTAGTGAAATAGGTTGTGACACTACAAGAAAACACGTCTATTGCCACGCTTTTAAAGCGTGGCAAAAAGCTGAAAAAAGCGTGGCGATAGCTTTTTGCCACGCTTTTTGACCTACTGCCACGCTTTTTTCAGCCTATTGCCACGCTTTTTGTTTGCCACGCTTTTTTACAAACTGCCACTTGTAAAAGCGTGGCGATAGATAGAGATATGCCACGCTATTAAAGCGTGGCGATAGGGCAGATCTGGCCACGCTTTTAAAGCGTGGCGATAGGTGGAGATACGACCACGCTTTTAAAACGTGGCGATAGGAAGAGATACGGCCACGCTTTTAAAGCGTGGCCAGCCATAGCAAAATATACAGCCATGCTTTAAAAGCGTGGCGAAAGCCTTGTTAAATTAAAAAAAAAATTTCTTTCCTTACTTGATCTTCATTGCTACACAATATAAATTTTCAATCCTTTTTTATTACCAAACCTACAAATATAGTATGCAATTTTTATTACAAGACAAATCAAACAATAATTAGTGAGATATATAATTTACTATAATTGTTTTATACATTAAAAAACTATTACTCAAATACAAAATAAATCTCGAGTTCAAATTCCAAAACTAAAAACCGAAGAAAAATACAGAAACAATACAAGTTAGAACTGCTCATAATATATCAAATTACACTAATAGAGATGATCATCAATCTAAATACTTAGTAAAAGATCAAAATCAACCTAAAACTGCTCCACTTTGTGCATTAAGCGTTCAAGTTATCCATTCCAATACTAGCCTGCAGCAAAATATCAAGAACAAATTGAACCAACAAAAACGATATATATAAAAATATTATAAGAAATAATCTAATTTATGCATGTATTAACAATTCCAAATTAAACCAGGTTCACATTCTACTATAAAAATTCATCAGCATTGTTATGCTAATAGGAATAAAAATTCCAAACACCTTGCACATCTAGTTATCTTTATTATTACAAAAAGTAGTAGGCACCTAATGAGCAGCTTCTACCTAGTATCCATTTACAAATAGTGGCAGTGGTATTCCAAACTCATAGTAAGTGAAAATTAGTGAAGAAAATGGATTGAACTACATTTTGAATCCATAAAGTTCACCATTTTGCCGATTTGCATTTGGCAGATATTGCACTCCCTTGGAAGTAAGGCTTGGAGGTTCTCAACTTCTTCATAGGTTGGTCTCTTATAGTCTACTGTCTATTAATCATTTAGCGAAAAAATTAGATCCTTAGAGAGAGAGAGAGAGAGAGAGAGAGAGAGAGAGAGAGAGAGAGAGAGAGAGAGATAATAAATTCTCACTATTTTATTTTATTTTATTTAGAAAAAAAAAGACCCATAAGCGAGGATTATCAAATACTGTTAGATTGAACCACAAATAGCCAGAAATTGAATTGAATGCTCACTGATTGGTAAATGCAAATGTAAAAGTACAATACCACGAAACTAAACTATGCTCAAAATACCAAACTAAATTATTGAACAACTATAAAGCAGATGCATTATTTGCTCTTTTTTCAAGCGATAAAATTATTTATTTGCAAAACCAATAAAGCAATAAGGTTGATGCAAAATGCTTAAGGTATACCGGTGAGGGAAAAAATCTGCATCCTATTGAAGAATCCAAGAAAGCAGTGAGATCAAACATGTCTTCAAGTTTGAACTTTATGCCAGTCTCCTCTTCAACCTGTTAGAGGCACAATTAAGCCATAAAGAGAATTGTAGAGAGAGAGAGAGAGAGAGAGAGAGAGAGAGAGAGAGAGAGAGAGAGAGAGAGAAGCCTCACGAACTGCAGTGCCAACGAAATCACCCTTGTCATCATCCAACATTCCAGCAGGCAATTCCAAAATAATTCTTCCAGTAGGAACCCTTGCCTGATAAATAAAAAATAATAAGCATAATATGGAACTCTAGTTAAAATGTTTGAAAAAAAACATAGTTCTCTCTACAAGGATCTAACATCTAAGAACCTGTTCAGTAAGGACAGCATAAGTTTCACCTTCTGATTCCAGAAGTATCAACACAGTCACAGCAGGTCCTCTTGCAAATACAATACCTGGAACCTAATCACGGTTTACTTTATTATATATAAAGAAAGAAATCAGCATCAGGTGCAAGTGCATAGAAATTACAAGCAAAAGAGGAATGATGGATGCCTGAGAACATAAGGTAAGAAGCAAAAGATCCTAATAGTTGTGCATTTTAGATACCACATAGCTCAGAATGTGGTATGCCTATGAATCAAATACTATTAATACATTGCTTGCCATGATGAGGAATCCAATTTTTGGATATTGAAGCAGAAGAAGCTATTTTTGAATAATATATATAGAGCATAACAGGTAAAATGTCTACTAGTTCATAGCCCCTTGCTAAAATTAACACAAGAAAATGGAAATATAGACTAGCTTATAAATGTCAGCTTTAAATTTGAGAAACCCAATGCACTTTCCAAACATGTCTACACCCTATTTACATCAAAAAGAGTCCAACTAGTTTCGTTGATTTTGATTTGAGAACATGAATAAGACTAGAAGACTAACAGGTTAGTCAGTTACTTAAATTACCACTTAACAAGGCCTAATTATCAGAAATCATATCCACTTTTTAAATACTGATGATGCAATTACCTGAATTAGAACTTGTCTCAGAGCCAAGGTGCCATCAGCTAGAATCCCAATCTCACTTTGCAAGTTATGCAACCATTGCTTGAATAAAGAGGAATCAATAGCATTCCTGCAATGGAAAACAACAAAAACCAAACCAAACCACCACAACTGAGACATGTTTTTTATATAGCATGATAACAAGAAGAAACTGTGTGCCTATCAATTCTCTTTTGCCATTACATCTCATGGGGACTTATCAAAACCTAGCATCTAATTGAACAAAACCTCCAATATCTAATTTTAGTAGCTGTCAAAACCTGCAGGGTGTGAAAGAGGAAGAAAGGAATGCCTAAATCCATCTTTTAATATAATTATTCAGCACATTCCCTTCCTGAACAAACACACTGTGAACTTTCAACACATATCTCACCCTGAAATCAAAACAAGAACAAAATGTTAAAGAGTGTCATTATAATGTGTAACCTGAGTTTCTTCATTATTAATTCACTTAAGAGAAATTTGACCTTGTTATATACTATGCCCAAGAGAGCAAGGCTAGCAGCTTTATCTACATCAGCATCATCAAAGATTAGAAGAGGTGACTTTCCTACTAATTCAAGTGAAACTTGTTTCAAGTTGCTGCTAGCTGCAGCATGCATTATTTCACGGCCTACCTCCATCGAACCGGTGAAGCTGACCTGCACACACATAAAGCACAAAAATCAAAATATTAGCCGAGGTTAACTATACAAATCAAACAATGCTATAGCCAAGTTACATTGCGGTCAATCACACTTAACTCGATACAATCAATACACACACAAATTCTTCCAAAAATAAAACAATAAAAATAAATTGAAAATTTGTTTGTCAGGACTTAAATTAGAATTTTTCCTTCCAGCTGAAAAGAACTTATTCATTTTGGTTCATTTCAGTGGATCTACCTACTAATCTGATATTTAATTCAGCAACAAAGTAACAATATGCAGTCGAGGGAAAATCTTTACTTTCTGACACTTTAGTAGGGACGTATACCTTCGGGTTTGCTTGTAGAAGCTTCACAAGGATCCTGAAGATGGATTTCAAAGATGAAATCACTTCGAGTTTTTCCTTAATTGATGCCACAAGATCTTTGTTAACTTCTGTCATACTGATATCTGAAACATGGCCACAGTCCATGCTTTTCAAAAGCTCCTTAGATTTGTTAATGCTGGTTTCCATGAAGTTCTTCCCTCTCTTATGCGTATCCATTGATGGATAGAGCCACAAACTTAAAGGAAAAGGAAAATTGTTAGCTGAAAAAAATTCCATCATATTGATGATAGGAAATCAGGACTTATGGCTGAACAAAATTCAATTTCAGTTGATAGTATATACATCAAGGTTTCTGATCAATCATATTTCAAATTTGTTAGCTACATGTTAAGAATAATAGACTTAGACAATGTTAATTTTCAAAATTGTATATAGTTACTATATATTATATATTACAAGGAAAAATTCATGGTAGAAAAGAAAACAGAAATCTAAGTAACAAAAATTAGGATATTCTGTTGGAGAAGATTAAGATTTTTTTTCTTTAACAGATTAAATAAATTTGAGAGGAAAATTTGACTTATCTGCTGGTTTTTATTCGCAAAATTTAGAAACCTGTTGGAAGAAGCACCTGGCAAGAAAAGGCATCTTTCGTTCAAGCTGGTCATCTTCTCCACCCTCAAGTGACCTCTTCTCCATGCTTTTTGTGTCCCCAGTTGCCCTCTGCATTTCACACTCACTCACTTCCAATAATAATACCCTAAGTTACCAAATCTGCAACAACTAAACCACTAAAGTCAATCACCATTATGCAATCCACGTCACAAAATATCATAGTATTAATAATTAATTGATAATAATAATAATAAACAAAACAGAGAAACCCTAGCAACAATAGCAACGACAAGCTAGAACAGATCTATAATACCATAACATAACAATACAAACAAATAAAACCGGGAATTTCATTAAAATATTCAAATTCCAAGCTTGCCAAACTCTAATCCCCCAAACGAGCAATCTTGACCACCAAATTCCACGAAAAAATTGAGGGAAAAGGAAAAAAAGAACTAGAAAGGAGCTGAACTCACCAAGAAAAGCCTCTGCTGGATGTAGAAGTGGAAGTTGAGGAATAGAACCTGGGAAACTAAACTGGATGATGTGTAAGGTACTAAGGTGTTACTGATGCTGCTCCAGAGAGAGAGAGAGAGAGAGAGAGAGAGAGAGAGAGAGAGAGAGAGAGAGAGAGAGAGAGAGAGAGAGAGAGAGAGAGAGAGAGAGAGAGAGAGAGAGAGAGAGAGAGAGAGAGAGAGAGAGAGAGAGAGAGAGAGAGAGTTTGGTGAGAGAGTTATGGTGGGATCGGAGTAGCGATAGTGGGAGTGTCGGAAGAGAGAGCGCCGATGGGGGCATTGCGATGGAAGGGAGTGGCGACGGAAGGGAGCGGCGATGGAAGGGAGCAGCGTCGGAGGGGCATCGATGGAGGGTTTGCGAGGGACGGTCAGAGTCACCGCCAAAGGGAGTCACCAACGAGGAGAGGGAGTGCCGACAAAGGGACCAGGGATGGTGGGAGTGCCAGAAGAGGGAGCGACAGCGATGTTCTTTGGAGTGCTGGGATTCTTTGCCGTCACTGGTGTTTAGGGTTATGTGCTAGTGTTTCAGTGTTTAGGGAACGACCAAAAGGGTTTCATGTAAATGGGAGAGTTTCGAAACTGTTTTTGAATAAAAGCTTTTTTTTCCTTAAACCTTTTGGCCACATTTTTTAAGCGTGCCAAAATAGTTAAAGGAAATGGCCACGCTTTTAAAATGTCACGGTAACGAAAACATGTCGCCACGCTTTAAAAGCGTCCTTGTTTCTCTCTATAGCTACGCTTTTGAAACGTGGCAAAAAAAAGCGTGGCCAAATCTTGAATCAATTGCCACCCTCATAAAAGCGTGGCCATAAACCCCTTTTGCCACGCTTTTTAAGCGTAGCAAGAAAAAATGTGGCCAAATCTCTAATCAATCGCCACCCTCATAAAAGCGTGGCCATTGACCACTTTTGGCTACGCTTTTAAAGCGTGGCCATAGGGCTTTTTTTCTTGTAGTGTGACATCCATGTCTCCTTGTCTAACCGCATAAAACTCCTCCTGTAATTCTGCCACCCTAAATCTATCACCATGATAATACATGTGTTTCAAGTCATTCCATAGATCGCTAGCAAAGTTCATCCATATTACTAATTCCGAAATGCTAGGGATTAACGAGAGGTTTATCTAGACTACAACCTAAGTATTGCATCTCTCCCAAGATTCGAACACACTATCATTTTTGTCAGGTTTTGGTAAACTACCATCTATGAATTTCAGTTTATTTTTAGTTTTTAATGCTAACAACATCGATCTACTCCAAGAGCCTTAGTTCTTGCCATCCAGAATAATAGGGGTAAGAGGAGTACTAGCGCTCTCAGAAGGATGAAGCTAAGAAAGTAAGGGTTTGTTGGATCTTGACTCGAATTGGCGTTGTTCCGAGTTAGTTGAGCTTGAATTGACGCAATTTGATTCAGAAATTCAGTAATTCTTTGTAACTCTACCGTAGAATGTGACGAACCCGAGTTCGCAGTGAATGGTTTTGTCATTTCTCCCTTAATTTTACTGATTGTGTGAAATTGGAGTTCTGTGCTCTTTGAATTGATGATTGAGGCACAGAGATCAAGCTTCTTCTTCCTCAATGCCTTGCTTCTTGCACATGCTACTCTCTTTGGGTCCACGCTAACCGCACCATATTGAAGGTGCAGCGAGAGTAGCTAGAGATTGTACAAGTTCAGAGAAAGCAGAGAAGAGAAAAATAGAGGTGTGGCTTGAATAAGAAAATGACAAAACTCAATTAACTATAAGACATGACAAGCCTTATATGCAACCATAGATACAATGAGTTAAGTTCAACTAATTTGTTAAGTTCACTCACATCTATATTAGTATACACACGCATAACACCTGATAAAATTTTACTCTAATTACCTTATGATAAATTAAATATCTCCACCCTAGCTAACTAATTCAGCTATTTAGCAACTAAATAATTAATTTGTGAACGTTTGAATCTTTTATAATTAAAAATGATTATTTACTAAAAAAAATTATTCAAAGTAAAAAACTCAAATTAAACACCCATGCATGCATGTGTTAGTTAGAAAACAACGTTTCATATCTAGTTATGATGCCACCGTACCATTTATTTATAAGCAACGAACCAATGCCATCAAAACGAAATGAGTACGTAAATGTTACAAGTACATTGGCCATTGCTACAGCTTAATTTTAATTATTTATCGATGGATCACTTTGAAATTATCTCATATCCAATCATTTTATGATAATATACAAACCAGCGGTTGGATAATTAATAATGAATGAACAAAACATGTTTAATTGTGATGACAGCTAATGCAAAAGCCAAAAGGTACGTTTATGTACGTAAATGTATTGACTCTCTGAAACTAAATAGTGATCAATGTTTTTTTTTATATATATAAACATAAAAATATTTTAATTCCCAAAATACGCACTATAAAAAAGTTTTGCAAAAGTACATATAGATGAATTTTATATCTCTGCACATTTAATTGAAAAGGTTATTATTATTTATCATCGTCACCACTATTACCAAGGAGGGATGCATGCATGCATGTTTAAAGAAGTGGGAGTAAATGCCCCCAGTAAAATTTAAAATTTTTTTAATTAATATAATAACAAAATTTATTTGCCCTATTATATAATTTAATTTGACTTCAGTATAATTGAATTTCACAGATCAACTTTAATTATGTAAAAATAAATAATACTATAATCCAAGATTCAAATAAATTTATTACAATATCTTTTAAAAAGAGTAAAATAATTATAAATTTATTATTTTATAATTACAACTAATAAATAAACTTAAAATTTGAAAAAATCTGTTTATATATTTAATGAATATTATATATATATATATATATATATATATTTGATTATTTGTTCAAAACAGAGGTAACTACCAATTTGATATCCAAAAGATTCAAACAAAATAATCTTTGAATGATTTGAAAATTGCGATAAAAATAATTAATAAATATTATATTTATTAAAAGTGACAAAAAAAATTTTTATTTAATAAATGACATATCCATTTAATTTAAATTATTTTGTCAATGTTTGAACAAATATTTAAAAGATGCATAAAAATATTTAGAGTAAAATTTGATATTTAGATTTTTTTTTTAAAAAATTAATCATTCACAATTAAAAATTTTAAAAAAAATTCAGTTGACATAAAATTATAAATTTTTGAGAATGAAAAGATCTTATTTTTTAATATTATTTATAAAAAATTGTATCAAACATCTAAAATCTTTTTTTAGGATATATATTTAATGTATATCTAATTTTTTGGGACTTATTTGTTGTTAACACCTTTTAGAGTTACTTTTTTGTTAACGATGTAAACTTTTTGATACTATTTTAATTGTTTACTCGTTTAAAATAATATGTTTCAAAACATTATTTCCTCTTCTATAAATTACCGCTAGGTTAGCATCTTAATTTTAAATCAATAAAATATTTAATAGTCAATAGAATTCAGCTCAATATTTTATTAAATTTGATTATAAATATATAAAATTATTCTGTTAAATTAATTTCAAATGTAATCGATTATCTTATTAAACTAATTTTAATATTAAATTAAAAATATCTAATAAAAATATTAATATTATATTATTGGTTATTAAATAAAAATGGTTAAATAAATAAATAATAATAATAATAAAATTAAAAAATCAAAATAATACTGTTTATTCATTGGTGTTTTCTTTTATTTTAAATTAACTTTAGTTTTTTTTGAGACAACATCAGTTGAAAAAACCTTTTTAAATATGAATATTATAAAGAATTGATTTCGTAATCGTATGAGAGATGAATTTTTAAATGATTATTAACGACATGCAAAAAAGAGAGATGTTTAATTGTATTAACAATGAAATTTTAGATTTGATTGTATTTAATCATTAAAATATAAAAATTAAAAAATAAAATTTTAATTTATATATTATTATTTAAATTATTATTTTAGTATTTTAATTTTTTGGTTCGATAATTTAAAGACTAATTATATTTTATAATAACAAAGTATAATTATAAAAATTATTATCATATTATGTATATTTTGCCCCCACTCACATATTTTTTTTGGATCCATCACTGTAAGGACACATTAAAAAAAAAATATAGGGACTTAATTAAAAATTTAGTAAAACTATCGAGATGAACAAAGTAATTAAACTTTTAAATATTTATGAACAGAAATGATTGTTTTTTCTTGTTAATTGAGTTATTAATTTATTTAATTTTGTTGGTGTACTACTTATTTGTATACTTAAATGGGATTATAAAACTTTAGTTAGTGTTATACATGTATTATTTATATATTCTTTACTTTAGTTTTGACAGGAAATTAACTTTTCTTTAACTAATAATTACCTAATAAGATAGTGAAATAGCAAATATTAAGGCGTGAGTAAGAAGAATTTATGAAAAATAATTAATATTGAGGGAAGGAATTTGCCCCAAATACAATTTGACAGTATTGACGGCAGAATTGTCATTTATTATATTTCGACAATGACATTTTGTTTTTTTATCATTTTAATTTTTTAAAAAATATAAAACGGTAATCCCATTTTGTCATTTATCATTTTTTAATTAAAAAAAAAATCAAAATCGTATTGTATTTTTCTACAATCATGTACAACACATGTTCAGTGATGTTTGGGGACTACACCCCTTTAGAACCAATATAAAAACAAAAAAAAAGACCTAACTTTCTACACCAATCTCCTAAGAAATATCATAAAAAAATTTCCTAGCTGTTAGTTGTGGCACATGCAAAAAATTTAATGTCTGCAAGTACATAGAAAAGAAGGAGATCTATGCCCTTTACCCTTTTTGGCCTCCAATTCCTTAGTTTTTCAGTTTTCTCATCCCCTCCGTAACTCTTTTATTCTGAATGTATGGATCAATTTAGGTAAATGATTTGATGAGACATATAATTATTTATATATTTTTGTTTAATATTTTAAACTTTTGAGATAATTAGATAAATAATTTTATGACATCTTATCAAAATTTTATAACGAAACAATTTAGAATTTGTTATTTATTTCATATAAAAAAAGGAATTTTAGCCTGAATCAAATAATAATAATAAACGTATGCAAAATTCAGAGTCAAACTCAAAGAATAAAAAACATTCAAATCAAACAATGCCTTTTTCCGTTGTCTCTTCATTTCTGTTTCCAAAAATGAAAAAATCAGATTATTTATTATCGTAGTCGTTGTTGGCAACTCACATGGATATATGTTCATACCTTAGGTTTTTTATTCAACGACGATGGTGCATGCGTTGAAAGAAACTCTAAAGAATTCATTTTTCTTTTAAATAATTTATTATAGAAAGAATACTCAATTTGTTCCTGAATTTGCTGCAAACTTCAATTTAATCCCTAAAATTTTAGTTATCTCTATTTAATTTTCAAACTTTGCGAATATGAAATAATTTTTGACGTAACGGAAGTTGATACGTGAACAGCCAGATGCTACGCTAGACTCTGTAAAACAATGTTGTTTTGGTTTCGGCACTCAAATAGCCAAAAAAATATTATAAGTGGTGTTTATTTAAACATTTTCTTGCAAAACAAGCGATATGACATCGTTGTTGGACTATTTGAGTGTCATAACCAAAACTAAATCACTTTACAAGTTTCAGCATAACATTTGATTGTCCATGTCAGTGTGACATCTTTACTATCAGAATATCACACTTCTGACTGCACTACTCTGATAGAACAAATATTACGATGACTTCCATACATATATAATAATAAACTATGAGCCTTTAACTTAAAACCGCATCGCTGTTTTCTTTGAAAAACCAGAAATACTTTTTTTTTTTTTTGAAAAACGGAAAATACTTTTTCTTTCGTTTTACAAGCATACATACATATTCCAATACACACACACACAAGGGTCCTTTAACACAAGTAATTACAAACATTGATCATCATTACAATCATGACTCATATCTTTCTTTACAAAAATATAAATCTCAATAACAAACATTAATCATCATTACAATCATGACTTCTATCCCTCTTTACAAAAATATAAATCTCAATAACAAGGCGAGAAAAAAGACATCTATGATAATACAACCATAAAGTGTAGAAATCATGTCATAAACTTCTTTGTCCGCTTCCTGAAAAGAGAAGTCTGTAGGGATGAGAACCTAACCACACGGTCTCAGCAGAAAGTTTGGAATTGTCATAAGAGGATACGTATAAGGAAAAGAATGGATTTCAACCGAAGTGATTATCGCTCGTCTTATGAATCCTTTCAAAAACCAACAGTTACTTATTCAAAATCCAAATTCATACTTCCATTATAAAATCTTAAAAGTTACTCAAACTGTATGAATGACCAACTTGTTCCAAGCATAGGTTCTTTAAATCTATGATGAACCAGTTTGATCTTTCATACTTTACTAAACCTTAAACATAAATCAATCACGACATCCGACCCATCACATAATCAATCAACACACAAATCACCACAAGCCAATGCGTGTATCAACCTTTACCAACTTACTGAATTACAGCCTCCAGACCAATTAGTCACGACCTCCGGCCCAAAATAATCAAATCTCGGCCTTCGGCCCAAAATAATATCAAATCTCGGCCTTCGACCCCAAAACAATATCAAATCTCGGTCTCCAACCCACATCAATATCAACTCTCGGCCTCTGACCCCAAAACAATATCAAATCTCGGTCTCCAACCCATATCAATATCAACTCTCGGCCTTCGGCCTAAAACAATATCTAATTTTGGCCTCCGATCCAACATATAATCAAATCACTTACACGCCACCACACTTCAAACCAACAAGTCACAAACTCAAGCAATCAAACAAACAATCACACACATAGAGAGCAAGTACAACAAGTAGTACAATTAGCAATTAACAGGATGTTAATTAGGCATGCCAAGTATAATTATGCAGACCCAAGCAAAATCAAACAAATGCAGTATGATGTATGCCTGTCCTACTGGCCATGAGCTCACATGTCGGTTAACATGCCAGAATCCGATACATGCAGTATCTAACCCGGACATTGTCTCTCGCTTGCGCATCTCCAAAAGGAACATAAACAAAGGAGAGTGCCTTTCCACCTTCTCCTAGAGGTAGTACAAACGAGTGCGCCTTTCCACATCGAAGGAGTTTGTCTTTCCACCTTTCAACCAGAAAAAGATGTGAGGAAACAATACGAAAGAGAGTGCTTTTCCACCTTTCCTTAACTTAGGGGTATAATACAAAGGAAGTGCATTTTTACCTTCCCCATATCCACACTGCAACAAGAGAGAAAATTATGCATCCTCCACTTGTCTATCACAGCAAAAGAGGGAATCATTCATTCTCAACTTGTCTATCCCTAAGCGGGACAAAGCCACCGATCTCAACATGGGCGAGACAAAACCACCATCCCCACTATATCAATCATAATCATTTTCATCATCAATTTATCATTAACATAATCATAACCAAGCATAATCAAGACCACAATCAAATCCTTATCAATTATAAATACGCAAGCGGGACAAACTTTCATCCTTGCCAAAAATATATATTCAATCAATACGCAAGCAAAATACCACCCAGACCTTGTCAATCCAGCCATTTAGGCCACAATCAGTCAATATCAATGTCTTTTAGTAATATCATAAGTTACTAAACTCGTTAACCCCCAAATCGTTGCTGATTTATCAAGCTTAGGTTTATTAATCTCAATCTTTTATTAATTTTATTACCTCGTGAGCGGAATTACACCACCGTTCTCACTGCAGGTGGGACAAATCACCAACCCAAACAATCATATCATCCGGTTTAATCAATTATTTATCCGAAAATAATTCAATTTAATTTATTGGATTTAGTAGCCACACTCTATCCAAAGCTTCAAAATAAGTTATCAGACTTAATTTAGGAATTACAGAAGTTTACAAGCTTACTGAAAAATTTACACAGTTAAAAACAGAGTTTATTTGAGAAAATAAGATCTGTGTGTATGCATCACCTTGTGCGTACATATCAATCAAAAAGCAATTTCTGTCTTGTACGTACGAGCGTATGCACAACTTGTAAATTCTCCTTGGCGTGCGTACTATAAGACCCCGAATTTTTTAAAATAAAATAATTAGTTATTTATGTTATTATGTTGGTTGAGATTTTATTTTTAAGAAAATTATTTTACCAAAAATAATTAAATAAAATTTTATTGTTATTGAAGTTTAATTTAATTATACTTTATTTTATTAGTTTGAATTATTTATTAAAAATTATTTTGATAGACAAAATAATT
This sequence comes from Arachis hypogaea, assembly GCF_003086295.3. Lineage (NCBI taxonomy): Eukaryota > Viridiplantae > Streptophyta > Magnoliopsida > Fabales > Fabaceae > Arachis > Arachis hypogaea. Next base: position 149,211,070 of record NC_092050.1, read on the forward strand.
AAATTAATTATTATTATTATTAGTAGTCTATTATTATTATGAGTCTATTATTAGTAGTATATATATATATATATATATATATATATATATATATATATATGCTCCACTGCTTGTGCGGGCCCCCGTCAATTCCTTTGAGTTTCATTCTTGCGAACGTACTCCCCAGGCGGGATACTTAACGCGTTAGCTACAGCATTGCACGGGTCAATACGCACAGCGCCTAGTATCCATCATTTACGGCTAGGACTACTGGGGTATCTAATCCCATTCGCTCCCCTAGCTTTCGTCTCTCAGTGTATATATATATAAATACAATTTTAAGTTTTTATTACAATCTTTATATTAAAAAGTTTCATCTTTTGTATTTTGGTTCAAGCCTCTGAATTATAATACAAATTCATATTACTCCATCATCAAGTGAGTATTAATATTTAGTTCATTATTGGTTTATTAGACTTTATTATCTTATTGACAGTACTTTTTAGTACTCTATTTTTTATTAGTTTAAATATTTTTATTATTAATATGATATTATCAATAGTTGGTACCTTTATTATTATTCTAAATTTTGTTAAACAACTAAAAACCTTGTAGAACTTCATTTCATAATCTATTAAAGATAAGTGTAATGGTGAGAGCCGTCCCAGTGAGCATACCTGGTGATAAGTCCTCTTTGAAGGCAATAAGACCATTGGTAAGCTAGGGTGGTCCCGTAACATAAGTCTTTAACAGATAATGGCTGGAATTCTAAAATCTTTAGCTGAATTAAACAAAGAAAAGAATAATTCAACAATAACAAGGAATAATGATACTGAAGTCTCAAGTTCATCCTTAGAATTACAAGTAGTAAAATTAGAAGAAAAGTTTCATAACTGATCTGTACTTCTTATAAGCAAAAACGAAGTTTATAAAAGACAAGCATTTTGAAAACAAAAAGATAATAAAATACATATGTTAGAGTACAAAAACAAAGTTTATAAAAGACAAGCATTTTGAAAACAAAAAGATAATAAAATACATATGTTAGAGTACAGTTACCCAGAAACTAGTAATAATAACATCATAAACATACCAGAGGAAGAAAAACTAAAAGAGCATCAACAAAAAGGTTATAATTTTATTCATATAGGACTTATCCAAGTAGTCGCCAAACCTAGCTTTAGACTAGAAATTAACATACCTATCTTAATGGTATTACAGGACACAAGGTTTAAAAAATTTAGAGACTCACTAATAGCTATATTAGAAAGTAATTGTTATGATGGCCCAGTATTTTTTAATTGTTATCCAAATTTTTTCATGAGTCTTAAAAATGAATACACATCTGAAGCTCTCAAATTATATATTAAAATACCTAAAGATATCATTGATGAAAAATATGATCCTTTTGAAGTAATTTATAGAATATATTATAAATTTTAGGGCTATAAGAGAATCATCAAAAGACGAAACTATTATTATTCATGCTAATTTACGAAGGTCTTTTGTTCAAACACCTAAAAAAACTTCAACATGAAGAACTAATCGGGATTATCCCTAAATAATGAATTTTAGAAGATATAGTAGAAGAAGACAAAATAGAAAATACAGAAATTAGGAACATTATTAGAGAAGGTCTAAATATTAGACTAAGAATGAATAGGTCTCATTCAGTTAGAATACCAAATTACCAGAATAAAGAAGAAATTTTACCAAGACATTCTATAGATAATTTCGTCATAAACGATGAAGTTATAGGAATAAATAACAATAGACCACATATAGCAACTCCTTTATATGGAACAGAAACTAATTATTCGCCAACTACCTCTCAAATTCTAGGAGTTATAATAAAAGAAGAACCTTTAGAGATTGATAAAAATTGGATTAGTAAAGATTTTTATGCAGAATATAATACAGGATTAAGAAAATGATATTTTCCTAGATATTCTGAAAAGGAAACTATAGAAATAAGAAAAAAAATTTATGATTACTTAATAAAAAATAAAATCAATTTATATTTCTTCTACTGGTTAAAAAATTACTTTCATGATTTTAAAAAAAATTTTTGTCTTTTAACTAAGACAACCACTACTTGAAAAACGAATACAGGGCAAACCGTAGAATTCCAATATCCACCAGAAGAAACCATAAAACTACAGGTAGCACACAATTTAGAACTAGAAGCCACCCCATATAAAGATAGTGGAATAGAAGGAAGTGTAGACAAAAGAGACATTAAAAAGGTACATCAACAACTTAACTACACCAACACAGTCCTAGATATTATGAAAAACCAGTTAGAAAGAATTGAACATAAATATGAACAACTTAAGCCCATAGAAAAACCTATATATAAGTTTCAAAGTCCTGTGTAATCAAACTTAGAACAAATGTAGAAGCAAACATTGATGAGTTAAAAGAAAAACTTAAGTCTATAAGTCTAGAAAAAACAGCTGTTAATACAATAGAAATTAACAAAATGACACATAAAGAATCAGTACTATCCAAAGCTAAGAAATTATTATCCAAGACCAACCCCGACTGACGTAAGCCTTGAAGAAAGAACACAGATAGTACAAAATAGTTTTACCGGATCCGAATTAGTAGAATGGAATTTAGATGGTTTAAGTGAACAAGCCATTTTAGATCTAATGTATAGTATGAGTATGGCAGCAACTTCTTATAAGGCAAAATGATCTACTGATAGAGAAGCAGCAGTCATGATCACACAAGGGTTCACTGGGCAATTAAAAGTATGATGGGATAACTTTTTAACTATACCAGAAAAAGAATTAATTTTAAGTAGTATAAAACCAGAAGACCAATCACAAGACGCCATAGCAACCTTAATTTTTACAATTATAAAAAACTTTTTAGGAGACCCAAATATTTTCAAAGATAGAATAGGAACCCAACTAATGAACCTACGATGCCCTACAATGTCTGACTATCGATGGTATAAAGATGTTTTTATTTCTAAAGTTATGATGAGAGATGATGCAGCAGCTCCTTTTTGGAAAGAAAGATTTATAGCTGCCCTACCTAAATTCTTTTCAGAAAAAGTTTTACAAAAACTATAATCTCTATTCGATACTCAAATGCCATATAAAGGCCTAGCTTTTGGCCAAATACATAATATTGTAGTACAAACCTGAGTAGAAATATGCATTGACACTAGATTACAAGAGAAAATGCGAAAAAAAAAATTATGAGCAATAAACGAGAATTAGGAAACTTTTGTCAACAATATGGCATTACAACTAAAAAAGCACCTAGCAATCAAAATAGAGTCATTAAGAGAAGAAAAATAAAAATTTATGGGAATAGGTGTCGGTATCAATTGAAAGAACCTTACACAACAGGAAATAAGCCAAAAGAAAATTATAGAAAAAAATAAAAATAGAATAATCAAAAGAAAAGTAACAAGAAACAAATAGTTTGCTGGAAGTGTAAAAAATCAGGTCATTATGCTAATAACTACAAAACAAAAGAAAAAATAAACAAAATTAGTAATGAAGAAGTAAGAAAATCTTTAGCGGCTATACTAATTGACAGTGAATCAGAAATTGAAACGGAAAAAGAATATTCTTCTGATGATTCAAAAAATTTTATACAACAATTAGATATACCATCCTCTTCAGAGTCTTCTGTAACAGAGGAAGATTTGTGTTTGGGACCAAGAATATGTAACTGTGATAGTTGTATACAATCTTTAAATGTAATTACGAGTACTCAAAAGTCAATCAATACCTTAACTAGAGAACAAACAAACACTTTAATTTCTATAATAGATAAATTAGGAGATTCTCCCTTCAAAGATGAATTCTTATTTCAATTAAATGATCTGATCAGGAAAGAAGAAAAATCTAAAGAAGAAATAAGGCCAGTAGAAATTAAGGAAATATATAATAGGTTTAGAACACATAAAGAAAAAAATTCTTTAAAACATTTACAAGAAGAGATAAAAATATTAAAATCTGAGATTTCTGAATTGACACAACAAAATATATCTCTTGACTATAGAATACTAAAATTAGAAGGAGAAAACATAGTAAGATTACAAAAAGGAAAAGAAAGATTAGAATCAATAGAAGAAGAAGAAGAAATTATACATCCAATTAACCAAATTAATGAATTAACATTATTAATTAACCAGAAATGGTATACCCATATAGTCATAATAATCGAAACAGAGAAATTTGAGTTTATGGCTATGATAGACTCAGAGACAGATGTAAATTGTATCCAAAAAGTATTAATACCTACCAAGTATTATGAAAAAACAACTGAAACTTTTGTCAAAGTAGACAATGACAAAATGACTATAAACTATAAGACTTCTAAAGCAAAAATTTGTAAGGAAAATGTATGCTTGTCAACTACCTTTTTCCTAGCAAAAAGAATATCTCAACAAGTTATATTAGGAAACTCTTTCACTCTACTATTATACCCTTTTACAGTAGATGTAGATGGTGTAACCACCTATTGTATACCAAACCAACCTATTCTATTTGAATTCATACAAAAACCCAAATGAAAGGAACTAAATTTACTACAACAAATGGCTACTTCACAAATCAATATAATAGAAAGAAAAAAGAAACAAATTAGCTTTTTGAACCAAGAAATTGTATATAAGAAAATAGAACAACAATTAGAAAGCCAAAAAATTTAGACTCTAATAAAAGTGATAGAAGATAGGATAAAAAAGGACTTGTGCAGCCTAAGCTTTTCATTATAGAAAATTACATAAAATATCTCTACCCTATGAAGATGACTTTAATGAAAAAGATATCCCCACTAAAGCCAAACCGATACAAATGAACAAAGAATTATTGACATATTGTAAAAAAAAATCCAGAAATTCTTAGATAAAGGACTAATCAGGCCATCAAAATCTCCTTGGAGTTGCACAGAATTCTATGCAATGAAAGCTTCAGAAATTGAAAGAGGAGCTCCAAGGTTAGTAATTAATTATAAGCCTTTAAATAAAGCCTTAAAATGGATAAGATACCCCTTACCAAATAAAAATGACTTAATTAAAAGACTAAGTAAGGCTACTGTATTTTCTAAATTTGATTTAAAATCTGGATACTATCAAATATCAGTAAAAGAAGAAGACCAATATAAAATAGCTTTTATATTACCCTTTGGACATTATGAATAGAATCTAATGTCCCAAGGATTAAAAAAAGCACTAAGTGAATTTCAAGAAATTATGAATAATATTTTTTATTCATATGTAGATTTTATCATAGTCTACTTAAACGATATTTTTGTATACTCTAAAGGAATAACCCAACATATTCAGCACCTAGAAAAATTTATTAATATTATAAAAGAAAATGGTCTTGTCCTATCTGAAAAGAAAATGAACATATTTATAACAAAATTAAAGTTTCTAGGATATGAAATTTTTCAAAGAACAATTACTCTGATTAAGAGATCTATTGATTTGCAGAAAATTTCCAAATAAAATTATCGACAAGAAACAATTACAAAGATTCTTAGGATGTCTTAATTATGTAGCTAAATTTCTACCAGAAATAAGAACTTTATGTGAACCTTTATATAAAAGGCTAAGAAAACAGCCTCCTCCTTGGACCAAAGACATGTCTAAAATAGTTCAAAAAATTAAATATTTAGTAAAAAAAATTTTTTGTTTGAGTATACCAGACTCTAAGGCAAGTCTAATTGTCGAAACAGATGCTTCAGAATTAGGGTATGGAGGAATACTTAAACAAGTCCTTCCAAACTCCTCAAAAGAACAAATAGTTAAATATCATTCGGGTGTATGAAATTCAGTCCAGAAAAATTATGCTACCATTAAAAAAGAAATATTAGCCATTGTCCTATGTGTTTCACATTTTCAGGAAGATTTGTTCAATAAAACCTTCTTGGTCAGAATTGATTGCAAAGCAGCTCCTAGTGTATTAAAGAATGATGTTAAAAATCTAGTTTCTAAACAAATATTTGCTAGATGACAAGTTATATTATCATTCTTTGATTTTTCTATTGAGTATATTAAAGGAGAATCAAATGCATTACCTGATTTTTTAACAAGAGAATTTTTACAAGGTAAAAATGAGCAAGAAACAAGCAAGCAGTGAAGATTATGGTCAACCTCTTGACCAACCAGCAACTTCAATACAAGCTAAACAATTATCTATTAAACCCTTGACGATGTCACAGGTTGTTAAAAGTAAAAAATCATTAGCATCAACTAAAAGCTTATATGAGGTCCTACAATTAACAGATATACATTATTGCAGCCATCAGATTTGTTTAAAACTAAACCATTATCTGAAGAACATCCTTACCATGAAAACCAATACCTTTAAAAATAATGGCTTTGGAAAAAGAGTGGTTTAAGTTGGATAGAAGAACCCTTTATAAAACAGTTTTTCCAAATACTTTTCATTACCCTCCAACAAACATCCAAAAAACCCGAACCTTTTATGAATTTATCTTAGTAGACACAAGATCCATTGAATTAACTCATAATAAAGACCCGACCACAAAAGATACAATATTCTCAAAAATTAAGATTATGAAAGTAATAACATTATCAGAATGGAAAAAACCTCCCTTTCATTGTAAAAGTTTTACTAGAAAATTTGAACTACAACATTCTTCCTATTATGATTATATAGATGCCTGGTGGAACGCCCTATATCTTTCTCCAAATTCCCACTCTTGGTTCATATGGTTCTGAAAAGGGATTTCTCTACAGTTTTTCAAATGGTTCCAGATATGGTTTCAAGAGTTTGGACCAATATAAGTAATTTTTCTAAAAGAAGCTAGCATGACTTATGAATATTTCAAAAACAAAACATCATTTCTAGATGGATATAAGCTGATTTCCTTCATTTCAACTGTGGGAATATGCTGGATAATGACCTGGGAATATGATTCCACAGGATATGAAGACACTCCAAACGTGCAATATTTAATTAGAAACATAAAAGTGTAATGGTGGAATAAATTTGACCTGAACTTAATTAGTAAAAGAGCAATTGATAATTGGATGACTATATCCCAAAAAAGAGCAGAACCCCCAAGCCACAGTTCAGGGTTCGAAAAAATATCATTCAAAAAAGAAACTCGCTTTCAAGCCTATAAAAAACAAATGATGGCGGTCCTTGCAGCGGCCACCTCGGAAGAAGAGATCCATAATTCTTTAAAAGCAATAAAAGCAGAACCAACAGACGAAAATATTTCAAAAACAAAACATCATTTCTGGATCGATATAAGCTGATTTTCTTCATTCCCACTATGGGAATATGCTGGATAATGACTTGGGAATATGATTCCATAGGATATGAAGACACTCCAAGCGTGCAATATTTAATTAGAAACATAAAAGTGTAATGGTGGAATAAATTTGACCTGAACTTAATTATTGATAATTGGATGACTATATCCCAAAAAAGAGCAGAACCCCCAAGCCACAGTTCAAGGTTCAAAAAAATATCATTCGAAAAATAAACTCGCTTTTAAGCCCATAAAAAACAAATGATGGTGGTCCTTGCAGCGGCCAACTCAGAAGAAGAGATCCATAATTCTCTAAAAGCAATAAAAGCAGAACCAACAGACGAAAACAGACACTTGTACAAAATCAAGAGAGAAGGTGTCAAGACAATCTCAGAAAGCAACAAAAGCATCGCATGCAAAAAAGAACAAAGTCATCAGCAGGATTCCAACAGAATCATATCAGAAAAAACAAAACCAACTACCGGCTTTCAAAAAACTAAAACAGAAGACATTAACTCAGAGACAGAGCCTCTGAATCAAACCACAGAAAGTGCAAACGGATTAGCAAAACCAAGGGTTAAAATGTAAAAGAATAAAGGGCATAGCCCACTATAAAAGGGGAGAAGGGGAGGGGGTTGTAGAAAATCCGCAATTTTACACACATCCTCTCATACTCTGAAACACTTTTAAGCTTTCATTGCAATCTTTGTATTAAAAAGTTTCATCCTTTGTATTTTGGTTCAAGCCTTTGAATTATAATACAAGTTCATATTACTCCATCATCAAGTGAGTATTAATATTTAGTTCATTATTGGTTTATTAGATTTTATTATCCTATTGACAGTACTTTTTAGTATTCTATTTCTTATTAATTTAAATATGGACGGCTCTCATCGCTACACTTATCTTTAATAGATTATGGAATGGAGTTCTACAAGGTCTTTAGTTGTTTAACAAAGTTTAGAATAATAATAAAGGTATAAGGATACGAATATATTAAAGAAGTAAGATATAACAAAGTTTAAAGATTGTAGTAAAACCTAGTATAATAACGTAAAAATTTAATCGCAAGTAATTGATTATAAAGGATCTCCTCATCTTGGATTATATAGTTTGTTTCATATGGATAACAATAAGGACAAAGTTTAATTGATCTTCTCATGGTATTATGTTTATATGGTGGTCTCATGAGAAGATACCAGAACCAGGCTTTCACTTGGCTCTGATACCTTCAACTTTTGGCGCTCAATTTTTTGAACTCCGTAACTCCAATAAAAAATGTAATTCGATAAAAGTGTTTATATCTTCCTCCTCTACACGTTGGCATCACTTTTGTTCGTTGGAAGCTAACGGTGACGTAGCCCCCCTTTCCCCTGAGTTCGGCCAATTGGAGTTCTAGGAGGTACAGATGATTTCTGACAGTTTACCTCTTCAGCAGCTCGGTCAGAAAGCTTCTCCAAAACTTCCGTTGTTTTTATTTTGTACGGAGGTAGGGTTTGGTAATTTTATAATAATTTAATATGAATTTGATAAGTAAATATTGGTTTGGTTGATTATTGTTTGAGTTTGATTAAGTTTATGTTGAATTATTATTGTTTGCTTGAGAATTATGTATTTTGGGGTTTTGTTTTTTAAATGGAATTAAAGAATGAATTTTGACATTGGTTTGAGACTTTTGTTTTGATGAAAAGGAGTTTAATAAAAGAGAAATGGATTTGAATTATTTTTAAAGAAAGATTTTGATATCTGGAAAGACCTGGGCAGTACGAAAGAGTCGTGGCTTAGTCCCACGTGCTCCAGGTCAAGATTTTAAAAAGATTGTGGTTTTGAATTTGAGCTATGACCTGGCAAGGATCGTGGTGGTGTATCGCTTGTTCAGTTTCGCGATGGACGTAGGGATTGTGGTTGTTTACCGCCCACGGGTTGTGAATGTGTTTGTGGGGATCGTGGTTATTTACTGCCCACATGTGGGTTGTTTTTTCAATTGAAGATCTTGTGAGGTTCCTGGTGGTGTACCACTCGGAATGGTGGGATTCGTGGTGGTGTACCGCCTACCGGTTTTCAGGAGGACGATATCCGGGTTAGCTGTTGGATGTGTCAGGTTCTGGCGATATAATCAACACGTGAACTCACAGCCAGTAGGACAGGCATGCATTATACTGCATTTGTTTGCTTTGTCTGAGTATGCTTAAGTATTTTGGTTTGCCTATCTAATGATTTCTGTCTAATTGTTATTTGTTGTATATGCTGTAGTTACTCTCTGATTGTGTTTGTGCTTGTGATTGATTCTGTTTTGTGATTGAGTTTTGATGTTGATTTAATTTTGGGCCAGAGGCCGAGTTGATTTGAGTTGGGCCAGAGGCCGTGATTAGTAGGATCAGTGGTAAGTTTTGATTAAAATGGTTTCTTAGTAAGTGGTGAAATGTATGGAGTGTTGTTTTGTGAAAAATTTTAAATAAGGAAAATATGAGTTTTAGATTTGAATAATGAACATAACTATACAGTCCAACCCTACTAAAAACTCTCCAATTCTTACTCCCTATTCCACCCCTTTCAGCTACAAGTGTGAAGGTTTAGTGGGGAGCTATAAGAGCATAGGAGATTGAGTTTACGAGTTAAGTTCTTAGATTTTATTTTCCCATCATTGTTTACTATTTTATTTTCTAGAGGGGTAGGACTTGCATTTGAGGATCTTTGAATAAGTCTATGTGTATAAAGCTATGTGAATATATATATATATATATATATATATATATATATATATATATATATATATATATATATATATATGTGTGTGTGTATGTGTGATTAAGTGATTTAAAATAAAGTCTCTTTTCATTTTCTTAATTAAAATTTTGGTTCGTATTCGCGAAGGCTCAATAATAAATAAAGATAGTATATAATAAAAAGGATTAGAAGTAAGTAGCGCTCGAACTTTTAGTATGATCATGAGATACTAAAAGTTAGGGTGTTATATTATAGTATTAGAGCAGTTCGTTCCTGTTAGAGCCTTGGGAATGGACTGACTATGTTTCACTACATACTCTAAGTATTTGTCATGCAATAGGACTTGTCCCAATGATAAGAGTTTGAGTTTCAGATGCATGACTATCTAATGATTAATGCTGTTAGTCGACCATTACATTCCTCATGGTATTAGGTCTGGCCAACTTAATACTGATGATTTATGTATATGGAAACGTTAATGGGTTATTATGGACGAAATAGAAGTAATGAGTAATACGAATTACGGGATTTGAAAACGTTAGAGATTACGAAGTTAGCCTGGATCTGAAGTACAATCTTTATTATGCTACATGAACTCGTGCCATCTCTTCCTTCATTATCTTCATTTGAATCCTTTGTCTTGGATTTTCTCAGAATGTGATCTGATTATTTCCCAACCATACCTTATCGTTCCTATGTATCTTTGTTTGCCTGTAAATCTAAAGGCTTACCTGACTTCTTTCGAATACTATCTTTGACACTGTGCGTATTTCTCTTCATGGATCTTATTTTTCTTTGATTTAGGTTCGAACTTGTTTCAAAGTAACAATTTTTTAAGACGAAAACTTTTTTTAAGTGGGGTAGGATGTAAAACTCCAGATTTTTAAAAATTAAATAATTAATTTTTTATGAGTTATTATGTTTGTTGAGATTTTATTTTTAAGAAAATTATTTTACCAAAAATAATTAAATAGAATATTATGATTATTGAAGTTTAATTTAATTATGCTTTATTCTATTAGTTTGAACTATCTATTAAAAATTATTTTGACAAACAAAAAATTAAATTAATTTTTATTATTATTATGAGTCTATTATATATATATATATATATATATATATATATATATATATATATATATATATATATATATATATATATATATATATATATATATATATATATATATATAAACACGACACATGTCTCATTTCTTTATTAACAATGATATCTAAGGAAGCCTTCCTTCTTGCCTCACCTCATGATCGAACTGAAATTGAAAGAAAAAGAAAAAGAGAGTGAACCGTGAGTAAGAGAACGTGAAGCCATAGAACTTTTGACTTTTGTCTCTCGATTTCTTGAACTCCGTAACTCCAATAAAAAATATAATTCGATAAAAGTGTTCGTATCTTTTTCTTTTACATTGGCATCACTTTTGTTCGGTAAAAACTGACGGTGACATAACTCTCCTTTTTTCTGAGTTCGGCCAATTGGAGTTCTAGGAGGTACAAACGATTGCTGATAGTTTTCCTCTTCAACAGCTCGATCAGAAAACTTCTCCAGAGCTTCCGTTATTTTGATTTTGTATAGAGGTAGGGTTTGGTAATTTTATAATAATTTAATGTGAATTTGATAAGTAAATATTGGTTTGGTTGATTATTGTTTGAGTTTGATTAAGTTTATGTTGAATTATTGTTGTTTACTTGAGAGTTATGTATTTTGGAGTTTCTTTTTTAAATGGAATTAAAGAATGAATTTTGAAGTTGGTTTGAGACTTTTGTTTTGATGAAAAGGAGTTTAATGAAAGAGAAATGGATTTGAATTATTTTTAAAGAAAGATTTTGATATCTGAAAAGACCTGGACAGTATGCAAGGGTTGTGGCTTAGTCCCACTTACTCCAGGTCAAGATTTTAAAAAGATTGTGGTTTTGAATTTGAGCTATGACCTGGCAAGGATCGTGGTGGTGTATCGCTTGTCCAGTGGCGTGATAGACGTAGGGATCGTGGTTGTTTACCGCCCACATGTGTGTTGTTTTTCTAATTAAAGATCTTGCGAGGTTTGTGGTGGTGTACCGCTCGCAATGGTGGGGTTTGTGGTGGTGTACCGCCTACTGGTTTGCAGGAGGACGATATCCAGGTTAGCTGCTGGATGTGTCGGGTTCTAGCGATATAATGGACATGTGAGCTCACGGCCAGTAGAACAGGCATGCATCATACTACATTTTTTTGCTTTGTTTGGGTATGCTTAAGTATTTTGGTTTGCCTATCTGATGATTTCTGTCTGATTGTTATTTGTTATACTTGTTGTAATTGCTCTCTGATTGTGTTTGTCTTGCATTGTTTGTGCTTTGATTGATTCTATTTTGTGATTGAGTTTTGATGTTGATTTAATTTGGTTCAGAGGCCGAGTTGATTTGAGTTGGGCCGGAGGCCTTGATTGGTAGGATCAGCGGTAAGTTTTGATTAAAATGGTTTCTTAGTAAGCGGTGAAACGTATGGAGTGTTATTTTGTGCAAAATTTTAAATAAGGAAAATATGAATTTTAGATTTAAATAATGAACATAACTATACACACCAACCCTACAAAGAACTCCCCAGTTCTTATCCCCTATTTCCACCCCCTTTCAGCTACAGGTGCGAAGGTTTAGTGCGGAGTTACAGGAGTATAGAAGATTGAGTTTACGAGTTAAGTTCTTAGATTTTATTTTTCCCTCGTCGTTTACTGTTTAGTTTTCTAGAGGGGTAGGACTTGCATTTGAAGATCTTTGAATAAGTCTATGTGTATAAAGCTATGTGAATATATATATTTTTGTGATTAAGTAATTTAAAATAAAGTCTCTTTTCGTTTTCTTAATTAAAGTTTTGGTTCGTATTCACGAAGACTCAATATTAAATAAAGATAGTATATAATAAAAAGAATTGGAGGTAAGTAGCACTCGAACTTTTAGTACGATCATGAGGTGCTGAAACTTAGGGTGTTACACGTACGTACACCCTTGATGAGCGGATAATTTATACGCTTTTTGGCATTATTTTTACATAGTTTTCAGTATGATTTAGTTAGTTTTTTAGTATATTTTTATTAGTTTTTAATTAAAATTCACATTTCTGGACTTTACTATGAGTTTGTGTGTTTTTCTATGATTTCAGGTATTTTCTGGCTGAAATTGAGGGACCTGAGTAAAAATCAGATTCAGAGGTTGAAGAAGGACTGCAGATGCTGTTGGATTCTGACCTCCCTGCACTCAAAGTGGATTTTCTGGAGCTACAGAACTTCAAATGGCGCGCTTCCAATTGTGTTGGAAAGTAGACATCCAGGGCTTTCCAGCAATATATAATAGTTCATACTTTGCCCGAGTTTAAATGATGCAAACTGGCGTTGAATTCTAGTTCCATGTTGCAGTCTGGCGTTCAGCGCCAGAAACAAGTTACAAAGTGGAGTTCAACGCCAGAAACACGTCACAAACTGGCGTTCAACTCCAAGAATGACCTCTCCATGTGTAAACTTCAAGCTCAACCCAAGCACACACCAAGTGGGTCCCGGAAGTGGATTTCTGCATCATTTACTCGTTTCTGTAAACCCTAGTAACTAGTTTAGTATAAATAGGACTTTTTACTGTTGTATTTACATCTTTGGATTATCTTTAGTTTCATCTTTAGATCATGTTTGGGGGCTGGCCATTCGGCCATGCCTGAACCTTATCACTTATGTATTTTCAACGATAGAGTTTCTACACTCCATAGATTAAAGTGTGGAGCTCTGCTGTTTCTCATGAATTAATACAAAGTACTACTGTTCTTCTATTCAATTCAAGCTTATTCCAATTCTAAGATATTCATTTGCACCTCAATATGAATGTGATGATCATGACAGTCATCATCATTCCCAACTATGAACGCGTGTCTGACAACCACTTTCGTTCTACCTTAGATTGAATGAGTATCTCTGGGATTCCTTAATCAGAATCTTCGTGGTATAAGTTAGAATCCATGGAAGGCCATTCTTGAGATCCGGAAAGTCTAAACCTTGTCTGTGGTATTCCGAGTAGGATCCGGGAAGGGATGGCTGTGACGAGCTTCAAACTCGCGAGTGCTGGGCGTAGTGACAGACGCAAAAGGATCAATGGATCCTATTCCAGTATAATCGAGAACCGACAGATGATTAGCCATGCAGTGACAGCGCATTGGATCATTTTCACTGAGAGGACATGATGTAGCCATTGACAACGGTGATGCCTAACAAACAGCTTGCCATAGAAAGAAGTAGGACTGATTGGGTGAAGACAGCAGGAAAGCAGATGTTCAGAGGAATGAAAGCATCTCTATACACTTATCTGAAATTCTCACCAATGAATTACATAAGTATCTCTATCCTATTTTATGTTTTATTTATCTTTTAATTATGAAAACTATACAACCATTTGAATCCGCCTGACTGAGATCTACAAAGTGACCATAGCTTGCTTCATACCAACAATCTCCATGGGATCGACCCTTACTCACGTAAGGTTTATTACTTGGACGACACAGTGCACTTGCTGGTTAGTTGTACGAAGTTGTGAAACAGAATTAAGAACATGAACGTGCGTATGTAGTTTTTAGTGCCGTTATCAGGGAAGTAAAGATCACGATTTCGCACACCAAGTTTTTGGCGCCGTTGCCGGGGATTGTTCGAGTTTGGACAACTGACGGTTCATCTTGTTGCTCAGATTAGGTAATTTTATTTTAATTTTAAGCTTTTTATTTCTTATTTTCGAAAAATACAAAAATTTTTTCTTCTTTTTTGTTTTTCCTAATTAAATTTCGAAAATCCAAAAAAAAAATTTACAAAATCATAAAATCAAAAATATATTTTTTGTGTTTCTTCTTTGAGTCTAGAGTCAAGTTTTAAGTTTGGTGTCAATTGCATCTTTTTAATTTTCTAAAAATTATTTTCGAAAATTTCATGCATTGCATTCTTCATGATCTTCAAGTTGTTCCTGGCCAGTCTTCTTGTTTGATCTTCATATTTTCTTGTTTTGTGTCTTTTCTTATTTTTCATATGCATTCTTGAATTCTTAGTGTCTAAAAATTAAAAATATTTAAGTTTAGTGTCCTGCATGTTTTCTTTTCTTCAAAATTTTTCAAAAATAAGTTCTTGGTATTCATCTTGACATTCAAAGTGTTCTTGGTGTTCATCTTGACATTCATAGTGTTCTTGCATGCATCACATGTTTTGATCCAAAATTTTCATGCATTGAGTCTTTGGGTTGTTTTTCTCTTTCTTCATTGAAAATTCAAAAATAAAAAAAATATCTTTCCCTTTTTCTCTAATAAATTTTCGAAAATTTGGATTGACATTTTCAAAAATTTTTAAAATCTACTTGTTTCTTATGAGTCAAATCAAATTTTCAATTTAAAAATTCTATCTTTTGCAAATCTTTTTCAAAAATCAAATCTTTCTCATTTTTCTTTCATAATTTTCGAAATTTTCAAAATTAATTTTCAAAAATCTTTTTCATAATTTTCGAAAATCTTATTAGCATTTAATGTGATTGATTCTAAAATTTTAAGTTTGTTACTTGCCTAGTAAGAAAGGTTCAATCTTTAAAATTTTAAATCATATCTTCTAGTTTCTTGTTAGTCAAGTAATCAACTTTGATTTCAAAATCAAATCTTTTTAAATTTCTTTTTCAAATCTTTTTCAAAATAAGTTTCAATCACATCTTTTCAAAATCAATTTCAAAATCTTTTCTAACTTCTTTTCTAACCTCTTATCTTTTCAAAAAAATTGATTTTCAAATCTTTTTCAAACTAATCCTATCTTTTTGTTTGATTCTTATCTTTTTCAATCAATCTTATCTTTTTTGTTTCAAACATATCTTTTTCAAAAACAAATTTCAAATTTTTTTCAATCAATTATATCTTTTTGTTTCAATCATATCTTTTTCAAAACTGCCCAACTAACTTTCTACCTTTAATTTTCGAAAATTCCTTCCCTCTTTTTTCAAACTTTCATTTTAATTAACTAATTATTTTTAATTTTAATTTACTTTAATTTCAAACTTTAATTTTCGAAATTTAACTTTAAATTTTAATTTTTATTTTAATTAATTTTCGAAATTACCTCTCTCTCATCTCCTTCTATTTATTTATTCATCTACTAACACTTCTTTTCATCTCATATCTCTACTCCTATCCTCACCCTTGTGTTTGGATTATCCATTCTTCTTCACTCTTATTCCCTTTCTTCTTCTACTAACAATAAGGAACCTCTTTACTGTAACATAGAGGATTCCTCTTCTTTTCTTGTTCTCTTCTCTTTCATATGAGCAGGAACAAGGAAAAGGACATTCTTGTTGAAGCTGATCCAGAACCTGAAAGGACTCTGAAGAGAAAACTAAGAGAAGCTAAATTACAATAATCCAGAGACAACCTTACTGAAATTTTCGAACAAGAAAAGGAGATGGCAGACGCACCTAACAACAAAAATGCAAGGAGGATGCTTGGTGACTTCACTGCACCTAATTCCAATTTACATGGAAGAAGCATCTCAATTCCTGCCATTGGAGCAAACAACTTTGAGCTTAAACCTCAATTAGTTTCTCTAATGCAACAAAACTGCAAGTTTCATGGACTTCCATCTGAAGATCCCTTTTAGTTCTTAACTGAATTCTTGCAGATCTGTGATACTGTTAAGACCAATGGGGTTGATCCCGAGGTCTACAGGCTTATGCTTTTCCCGTTTGCTGTAAGAGACAGAGCTAGAGTGTGGTTGGACTCTCAACCCAAAGATAGCCTGAACTCTTGGGATAAGCTGGTCACGACTTTCTTAGCCAAGTTCTTTCCTCCTCAAAAGCTTAGTAAGCTTAGAGTGGATGTTCAAACCTTCAGACAGAAAGAAGGTGAATCCCTCTATGAAGCTTGGGAGAGATACAAGCAACTGACCAAAAAGTGTCCTTCTGACATGCTTTCAGAATGGACCATCCTGGATATATTCTATGATGGTCTGTATGAGTTATCAAAGATGTCACTGGACCATTCTGCAGGTGGATCCATTCACCTAAAGAAAACGCCTGCAGAAGCTCCAGAACTTATTGACATGGTTGCTAACAACCAGTTTATGTACACTTCTGAGAGGAATCCTGTAAGTAATGGGATGCCTCAAAGGAAGGGAGTTCTTGAAATTGATGCTCTGAATGCCATATTGGCTTAGAACAAACTATTGACTCAGCAAGTCAATATGATTTCTCAGAGTCTGAATGGAATGCAAGCTGCATCCAACAGTACTCAAGAGGCATCTTCTGAAGAAGAAGCTTATGATCTTGAGAACCCTGCAATAGCAGAGGTAAATTATATGGGTGAACCTTATGGAAACACCTATAACCCCTCATGGAGAAATCACCCAAATTTCTCATGGAAGGATCAACAAAAGCCTCAACAAGGCTTTACTAATGGTGGAAGAAACAGGTTTAACAATAGTAAACCTTTTCCATCATCCACTTAGCAACAGACAGAAAATTCTGAGCAGAATCCATCTAGCTTAGCAAATTTAGTCTCTGATCCATCTAAGGCCACTCTGAGTTTCATGAATGAAACAAGGTCCTCCATTAGAAATTTGGAGGCACAAGTGGGCCAGCTGAGTAAAAAGATCACTGAAACTCCTCCTAGTACTCTCCCAAGCAATACAGAAGAGAATCCAAAAAGAGAGTGCAAGGCCATTGATATAACCATCATGGCCGAACCTACAGGGGAGGAAGAGGACGTGAATCCCAGTGAGGAAGACCTTCTGGGACGTCCAATGATCAACAAGGAGTTTTCCTTTGAAGAGCCAAAGGAATCTGAGGCTCATCTAGAGACCATAGAGATTCTATTGAACCTCCTTATGCCCTTCATGAGCTCTGATGAGTATTCTTCTTCTGAAGAGAATGAGGATGTTACTGAAGAGCAAGTTGCCAAGTACCTTGGTGCAATCATGAAGCTGAATGCCAAATTATTTGGCAATAAGACTTGGGAAGATGAACCTCCCTTGCTCATCAATGAACTGAGTGATCTGGATCAACTAACATTGCCTCAGAAGAAACAGGATCCTGGAAAGTTCTTAATACCTTGTACCATAGGCACCATGACCTTTGAAAAGGCTCTATGTGACCTTGGGTCAGGGATAAACCTCATGCCACTCTCTGTAATGGAGAAACTGGGAATCCCTGAGGTACAGGCTGCCAATTTCTCATTAGAGATGGCAGAAAAATCTATGAAAATGGCTTATGGACTAGTAGAGGACGTGTTAGTAAAGGTTGAAGGTCTTTACATCCCTGCTGATTTCATAATCCTAGACACTGGGAAGGATGAGAATGAATCCATCATCCTTGGAAGACCCTTCCTAGCCACAGCAAGAGCTATGATTGGTGTAGACAGAGGAGAGTTGGTCCTTCAACTAAATGAGGACAACCTTGTATTTAAAACTCAAGGATCTCTTTCTGTAACAATGGAGAGGAAGCATGAAAAGCTTCTCTCAGTACATAGTCAACTAAAGCCCCCACAGTCAAACTCTAAGTTTGGTGTTGGGAGTTTATAAAATTGACCTGATCACCTGTGTGGCTCCATGAGAGCCTACTGTCAAGCTATTGACATTAAAGAAGCGCTTGTTAGGAGGCAACCCAATTTTTATTTATCTAATTTTATTTCTATTTTTATTGTTCTTTCATGTTTTATTAGGTTCATGATCATGTGGAGTCACAAAATAAATACAAAAATTAAAAACAGAATCAAAAACAGCAGAAGAAAAATCACACCTTGGAGGAAGGACTTACTGGCGTTTAAACACCAGTAAAGAGCATCTGGCTGGCGTTCAACGCCAGAACAGAGCATGGATCTGGCGCTGAACGCCAGAAACAAGCATAGAACTGGCGTTCAACGCCAGAATTGCATGTAAAGGCGTTTTACATGCCTAATTGGTGCAGGGATGTAAATCCTTGACACCTCAGGATCTGTGGACCCCACAGGATCATCTCAGCATCTATGGACCCCATAGGATCCCCACCTACCTCCACTCATATTCTTCCCTCTTCTCAACATTCATCTTCTCTTTCCAATAAGCACCCTTCCCCAAAACCCTTCACCAATCACCTCAAACTCTCTTCCCTATTACCCCTTCACCACTCACATCCATCCACTCTTCCCCATAAACCCCACCTACCTTCAAAATTCAAAATCACTTTCCCACCCAAACTCACCCAAAATGGCCGAACCTACCCCCTCTTCCCTCACTATATAAACCCATCCTTCCCTCCTTCATTTCCACACCACACAACCCTCTCTTCTATACCTTGGCCGAATACACCCCCTCCCTCTCCTCCATATTTTCTCTTCTTCTTCTTTTCTTTCTTCTCTTGCTCGAGGACGAGCAATATTCTAAGTTTGGTGTGGTAAAAGCATAAGCTTTTTTGTTTTTCCATTACCATTGATGGCACCTAAGACCGGAGAAACCTCTAGAAAAGGGAAAGGGAAGACAAAAGCTTCCACCTCCGAGTCATGGGAGATGGAAAGATTCATCTCCAAAACCCATCAAGACCACTTCTATGATGTTGTGGCCAAGAAGAAGGTGATCCCCGAGGTCCCTTTCAAACTCAAGAAAAATGAGTATCCGGAGATCTGACATGAGATCCAAAGAAGAGGTTGGAAAGTTCTAACCAACCCCATTCAACAAGTCGGAATCCTAATGGTTCAAGAGTTCTATGCCAATGCATGGATCACTAGGAACCATGATCAAAGTAAGAACCCGAACCCAGAGAATTATCTTACCATGGTTCGGGGAAACTACTTAGATTTCAGTCCGAAAAATGTAAGGCTGGCGTTCAACTTGCCAATGATGGAAGAAAACGCACGCCCCTACACAAGAAGAGTCAAATTTGATCAAAGGTTGGACCAAGTCCTCATGGACATATGTGTGGAAGGAGCTCAATGGAAGATTGACTCAAAAGGCAAACTGGTTCAACTGAGAAGATTGGACCTTAAGCCTGTAGCTAGAGGATGGTTGGAGTTCATTCAACGCTCAATCATTCCCACTAGCAACCGGTCTGAAGTTACTATAGACCGGGCCATCATGATCCATAGTATCATGATTGGGGAGGAAGTGGAGGTTCATGAGATTATACCTCAAGAACTCTAGAAGGTGGCTGACAAGTCCTCCACTGTGTCAAGGTTAGCCTTTCCTCACCTCATTTGCCATCTATGCAATTCGGCTGGGATTGACATAGAGGGAGATATCCTCATTGATGAGGACAAGCCCATTACTAAGAAAAGGATGGAGCCAACAAGAGAGCCTATTCATGGATCTCAAGGGACGCATGAAGAAGCTCATCACCAAGAAATCCCTAAGATGCCTCAAGGGATGCACTTTCCTCCACAGAATTTTTGGGAGCAAATCAACACCTCCCTAGGAGAACTAAGTTCCAACATAGGATAACTAAGGGTGGAACATCAAGGGCACTCCATCATCCTTCATAAAATTAGAGAAGATCAAAGAGCAATGAGGAAGGAGCAACAAAGACAAGGAAGAGACATAGAAGAGCTCAAGGACATCATTGGTTCCTCAAGAAGGAAACGCCACCATCACTAAGGTGGACTTATTCCTTATTCTTAAATTTTCTGTTTTTCGTTTTCTTATGTTAAATGTTTATCTATGTTTGTGTCTTTATTACATGATCATTAGTGTCTAAGTGTCTATGCCTTAAAGTAGTGAATATGAATCCATCACCTCTCTTAAATGAAAAATGTTTTAAAAATAAAAGAACAAGAAGTACATGGTTTCAAATTCATCCTTGAAACTAGTTTAATTATTTTGATGTGGTGATAATACTTTTTGTTTTCTGAATGAATGCTTGAACAGTGCATATGTCTTTTGAAGTTGATGTTTATGAATGTTACATATGTTGGCTCTTGAAAGAATGATGAAAAGGAGACATGTTATTTGATAATCTGAAAAATCATAAAAATGATTCTTGAAGCAAGAAAAAGCAGTGAATACAAAAGCTTGCAGAAAAAAAAATAAAAGAAAAAAAATTATAGCGAAAAAAAATTTGGGAAAAAGAAAAAGCAAGCAGAAAAAGCCAAAAGCTCTTAAAACCAAAAGGCAAGAGCAAAAAGCCAATAACCCTTAAAACCAAAAGGCAAGGGTAAATAAAAAGGATCCAAGACTTTGAGCATCAGCGGATAGGAGGGCCTAAAGGAATAAAATCCTGGCCTAAGCGGCTAAACCAAGTTGTCCCTAACCATGTGCTTGTGGCGTGAAGGTGTCAAGTGAAAACTTGAGACTGAGCGGTTAAAGTCAAGGTCCAAAGCAAAAAGAAGAGTGTGCTTAAGAACCCTGGACACCTCTAATTGGGGACTTTAGCAAAGCTGAGTCACAATCTGAAAAGGTTCACCCAGTTATGTGTCTGTGGCATTTATGTATCCGGTGGTAA
This sequence comes from Arachis hypogaea, assembly GCF_003086295.3. Lineage (NCBI taxonomy): Eukaryota > Viridiplantae > Streptophyta > Magnoliopsida > Fabales > Fabaceae > Arachis > Arachis hypogaea. The sequence goes on from NC_092050.1 coordinate 149,232,478, forward strand.
TACTGGAAAACAAAGTGCTTAGGGCCACGGCCAAGACTCATAAAGTAGCTGTGTTCAAGAATCAACGTACTGAACTAGGAGAATCAATAACACTATCTGAACTCTGAGTTCCTATAGATGCCAATCATTCTGAACTTCAATGGATAAAGTGAGATGCCAAAACTATTCAAAAGGCAAAAAGCTACAAGTCCCGCTCATCTGATTGGAGCTATGTTTCATTGATATTTTGGAATTTATAGTATATTCTCTTCTTTTTATCCTATTTGATTTTCAGTTGCTTGGGGACAAGCAACAATTTAAGTTTGGTGTTGTGATGAGCGGATAATTTATACGCTTTTTGGCATTGTTTTTACATAGTTTTCAGTATGATTTAGTTAGTTTTTAGTATATTTTTATTAGTTTTTAATTAAAATTCATATTTCTGGAATTTACTATGAGTTTGTGTGTTTTTCTATGATTTCAGGTATTTTCTGGCTGAAATTGAGGGACTTGAGCAAAAATCAGATTCAGAGGTTGAAGAAGGACTGCAGATGCTGTTGGATTCTGAACTCCCTGCACTCAAAGTGGATTTTCTGGAGCTACAAAACTCCAAATGGCGCTCTTCCAATTGCGTTAGAAAGTAGACATCCAGAGCTTTCCAGCAATATATAATAGTCCATACTTTGCCTGAGTTTATATGACGCAAACTGGCGTTGAACGCCAGTTCCATGTTGCAGTCTGGCGTTCAGTGCCAGAAACAAGTTGAAAAGTGGAGTTCAACGCCAGAAACACGTCACAAACTGGCGTTCAACTTCAAGAATGACCTCTCCACGTGTAAAATTCAAGCTCAGCCCAAGCACACACCAAGTGGGCCCCGGAAGTAGATTTTTGCATCATTTACTCATTTCTGTAAACCCTAGTAACTAGTTTAGTATAAATAGGACTTTTTACTATTGTATTTACATCTTTGGATTATCTTTAGTTTCATCTTTAGATCACGTTTGGGGGCTGGCCATTCGGCCATGCCTGAACCTTATCACTTATGTATTTCCAACGGTAGATTTTCTACACTCCATAGATTAAGGTGTGGAGCTCTGCTGTTCCTCATGAATTAATACAAAGTACTACTGTTCTTCTATTCAATTCAAGCTTATTCCGATTCTAAGATATTCATTTGCACCTCAATATGAATGTGATGATGGTGACAGTCATCATCATTCCCAACTATGAACGCGTGCCTGACAACCACTTCCGTTCTACCTTAGATTGAATGAGTACTGGGATTCCTTAATCAGAATCTTCGTGGTATAAGTTAGAATCCATGGACGGCCATTCTTGAGATCCGGAAAGTCTAAACCTTGTCTGTGGTATTCCGAGTAGGATCCGGGAAGGGATGGCTGTGACGAGCTTCAAACTCGCGAGTGCTGGGCGTAGTGACATAGCAAAAGGATCAATGGATCCTATTCCAGTATAATCGAGAACCGACAGATGATTAGCCATGTAGTGACAGCGCATTGGACCATTTTCACTGAGAGGACAGGATATAGCCATTGACAACGGTGATGCCTAACAAACAGCTTGCCATAGAAAGGAGTATGACTGATTGGATGAAGACAGCAGGAAAGCAGATGTTCAGAGGAACGAAAGCATCTCTATACACTTATCCGAAATTCTCACCAATGAATTACATAAGTATCTCTATCCTATTTTATGTTTTATTTATCTTTTAATTATGAAAACTATACAACCATTTGAATCTGCCTGACTGAGATCTACAAAGTGACCATAGCTTGCTTCATACCAACAATCTCCGTGGGATCGACCCTTACTCACGTAAGGTTTATTACTTGGACGACCCAGTGCACTTGCTGGTTAGTTGTACGAAGTTGTGAAACAGAATTAAGAACATGAACGTGCGTATGTAGTTTTTAGCGCCGTTACCAAGGAAGTAAAGATCACGATTTCGCACACCAACCCTCGTGCGTACGCACGAGTTCCTGCACACGTTCTGTGTGGTGCGCACGCACTATACTGTGCGTGGGCACGCAGACCAGAATTTATAATTTTGCTACATAATCTCAGATTTTAGATTTTTACACTAGTTTTTAATCGTTCATTCTTAAACCGTTTTAAAGCTTTTGATGAGCGGATATTTTATACGCTTTTTGGCATCATTTTCATATAGTTTTTAGCATGTTTTGTTTAAGTTTTATTTAGGTTTCATAGGTTTTAGTGTAAAATTCACATTTTTGGATTCTAATTTGATTTTGTGTGTTTTTATGCAATTTCAGGTATTTTCTGGCTGAAATTGAGGAGCTGGAGCAAAAGTCTGATTCAGAGGCAGAGAAAGCACTGCAGATGTTGTCAGGATCTGACCTCTGTGCACTCGAAGGAGCTTTTCTGGAGTTACAGAAGTCCAAATGGAGCGTTCTTAATGACTATAGAAAGCTAACATCCAGGGCTTTTTAGACTATTACTTTGCTTCAGAATTGAAGGCCCAAAACTAGTATTCAACGCTAGCCATCTATCCCAGTCCTGGCATCCAACGCCCAGAGAGAGGTGGCCAGTGTCCAACGCCCATAAAGGTGTCCCTAGCCAGCGTTCAATGCCCAAGGAGCATCCTATCACGTGGGAGACACTAAAGCTCAGCCCAAACACTCACCAAGTGGGCACTGGAAGTGGATTTTCACACTTCAATCCTAAACCTATCATATTTCTGTAATCCTTAGTTATTAGATTAGTATATATAGGCAAGAGTTCATCCTTGTTAGATATATACACAGACACAAAGACTCTTGCCCACTTTTACGTTTCATTTTGTATTTTTTCTATCAGCATGAGTCACTAAACCTCCTAGGTTAAAGTTAGGAGCTCTGCTAAGTTTTATGGACTAATAAAAGTACTACTGTTATATTTTCAATATGTATTTGATTCTATTCTAAGATGTATCTTCGTTCTTCAACCTTATGAATGAGTTGAACTGGCACAAGGTTATCTCTATTCTACATGGGTTCAGCGAGCGTCTTTCATCGGATATCAATGAACCACTAACTTGAGGACACGTCTCTTAGACGGCTAATCCCCGACTTTCGTTGGAGACTTCTCAAGACATCAGTTTAGCCGAGGTATGGGGAGATTAGGGTCTTTGTGGTAAAGACTAGAACCAAGGCGCAGCATTCTCTGATCCGGAAGATTCGACCTTGTCTGTGGCGTTTTGAGTAGGATCACCAAGGGGATGAACTGCAGGAGCTTCACCCTCATTCAGACTGGATGCACACTAAACCTGGTGTTCAGCCTAGAGGAAGATTAGCGGCCACTCAAACCGGCGTTGATCAAATACATCCTGCTATAGAAGAAATTATTCACAGTTGGAGTAGACAGTAAGAATGTATCGATCCAGAAGAACAAAGCATTTTTGAAGCCTTAACCATCTTCTTATCATTCGAATTCACAGTTACTGAGTAACGTTATCTTTATTTTACTTTTATGCACTTAAACAACTAAACAAATTTTTTATCCACCTAACTAAGATTTACAAAATAACAACTATTTGATCCAAGCCGACAATTCTCGTGGGATCGATCCTGACTCACCTCAGGTATTACTTGGACAACCCAGTGCAGTTGCAGGTTCAGTTGTACGGAGTGTGAGAATCTGTGCACCAAGCTTTCATCGTTATCTTTAATTTAAGACAAGTTTCATCAAATTACAAACTCTGAGCGCCATGTTATGCCCCGTTGAAGTTGGTCAAAAACTTATTTTTCCCAAAAATCTGCATAAAATCATTTTGACTACTTCTCAATTCCTTTCTTTTTGAAAACCAAAACCTTTTTTCCATTTCAAAACCACCACCCAAATCATATACAATATACTCAATACCATTTCATTCATTAACTTTCATTCTCAATAAGTTTTTCCCATTCCAACACCTTTAATCATCCAAAATTCAAACATTGATCACATTCAAGTCAATATGACAATATCACAATCACACCAAGGTTTACAATTCACTTACTCAATTTCACCAAACACTTACCCAAAACTTACCCAAATACGGCCTTATTAGACCCAAATTCTCACGTCAAACATCATTCAACTCAATTTATAACTCATCACAATTATCCATTCACAATCACAATCATAATATGACAATGCCACTGGCAATTCACATACTTCACCCAACAATCAAACATACCAATTCATAAGACTCACATAATCATAAAAATATAATTTTTCATATCGATGTCGATTTATAACAATTCTTGGTAATAAAATGGTTTTAATTAAGAAAAATCCCTACCTTATTGACTGCAGTTTTCCAATCCTTGGATTCTCTTCTAGATCACATCCAAGCCTCTATCCATGACACCAAACCTCCACTAAGTGCTTCGAAATCAAGCCAAGCCACAAAATTGCAACACAAACTCAATCCACGCAAGTCATCATTCCTTATTAAATCTAATTACACCAAACATTCACATCTCAAGCTAGGGTTTCATACATAATTAGAAAAATCAAAGGAAAAGAGTTTCCTTACCTTGTACCACGTGTTCACGGGCAAAAACTCTGCTAGAACTCAAGGTTAAGTCTTCCCTAATTATCAAAATCACAAAAATCTCAACATTCTACACCTAAAATGTGAAAATGAAGGAAAACTCGAAAATGACTCAAGGTTCATGGAAATACTTACCACAAAAGTGGTATAGAATCGAAGAGCATGACGAAAGTGACGCGTGGCCGCAAACAAATCGTCAATGGGAGTTACGATTTGGAAGATATGTGAATTTTAGTTAAGTGATGAATAATAACATGTAGGGCACCACTCTCTTCCTCTTTTTGTAACAATTCTTGGTAATAAAATGGTTTTAATTAAGAAAAATTCCTACCTTATTGACGGCAGTTTTTCAATCCTTGGATTCTCTTCTAGATCACATCCAAGCCTCTATCCATGACACCAAACCTCCACTAAGTGCTCCGAAATCAAGCCAAGCCACAAAATTGCAACACAAACTCAATCCACGCAAGTCATCATTCCTTATTAAATCTAATTACACCAAACATTCACATCTCAAGCTAGGGTTTCATACATAATTAGAAAAAATCAAAGGAAAAGAGTTTCCTTACCTTGTACCACGTGTTCATGGGCAAAAACTCTGCTAGAACTCAAGGTTAAGTCTTCCCTAAATATCAAAATCACAAAAATCTCAACATTCTACACCTAAAACGTGAAAATAAAGGAAAACTCGAAAATGACTCAAGGTTCCTGGAAATACTTACCACAAAAGTGGTATAGAATCGAAGAGCATGACGAAAGTGACGCGTGGCCGCAAACAAATCGTCAATGGGAGTTACGATTTGGAAGATATGTGAATTTTAGTTAAGTGATGAATAATAACATGTAGGGCACCACTCTCTTCCTCTTTCTGTGCTGAATGCATTTGAGTAAATGAAGGGAGAGTGTGCTGAAATGTCCTCATGAGGGACTAATAAGCTTTGGGTTTGGGCTCAATATGAGTCCATTTGTGACTTTTGGTCCGTCGGCTTTATATTAGGCCAATACCTTTAAAATAAGTGTCTGATTTTCGTTCTAATTATTTTTCTTGTCTTCATAAAACAAAAGTTCAAAATCTCAAATAATTCATATTTTATTTTATTTTTTGAAAAATCTGGATTCTTACCGTCAGTGCTCTATTAATTTTTGTGTGGCGAAAATCGTCTCAAAAACTAATATGAATCACGTTTGCAAAGTTTGAGAACTAAATAGAAATAATTAATATTTCATAGACTAAATTGAAATTTGTGTATAAATTCATAGACCAAATTAAAATTTTTTATTATATTTAAAAAGTATTTACTATTATTATGTTAATCTAAATATATATAAAATTTAAATTTTATTAAATAATTTTTTATCTGTTCTGGGTTTTAATAATATTGGCCAATTTTCGTGCCTAAGGAGCCAAACTGCAACCAAGCCTACACATGACTTCCAAGAGTTATAATGAAACTTGAGTTTCAAGTACAAAAAAATATATATTTTACTCCATAATTTTTTCAATCAAAAGTGTATATAATAAAAGAAACACATAGGATTAGTTGGGTACTTGGGTCAATAGCAATACAAAATATCTTTAAGATAATAAAATTGGAAATTGTTTTATAATTTGACATATTTAACATTATATATATATATATATATATATATATATATATATATATATATATATATATATATATATATATATATATATATATATATATGTTCTTGCCTGATTATTCCGAGATATAGCTCGTTCCCTAATAAGGTCGGTGAACTTCCAGAGTGGATCAAGATATACGTCGGTGACGGATGAACGGCGAGGGTGGGTACCTGCAAAGGCACTCCGACGCTCAAATTAGTATAAAGTGGATAATAGATCTTATTTTGGGAAAATATCACATACCTTCCTCAGCTTTTCTCGTCTGCTTTATATTAGTGAAAAAGGTCGGCCGTTTTCCTTAGGTTGTAATGCCCAAGAAGAGGATTAATTGTAAATCCGACGTTATTGATTAATGGTTGTTTATGGCCATTATGAAATCGTCGGTTATGATCGGATCTCAGGCATTACCGAGCTATAACTTGTAACCGATGTTTTACTCACAGCCCCAAGCTTGACCTGACTTTAAAGAGATAGGTTGAGCTTTTACGATAGGCGAGTTATAGCTCGGTACACTGTGCCCCCAGATCAGCATATCTCTTTTAAAGTTACCTCTAGTAACTGAAAAGACTGGTCACTGTAATTATTATCTAAGTCTCGATATGTGTAGAATTTTAATTATTATTTTTTCTAGATAGGTGCAAGTTCCAAGACTTGATTTTAACCGTTGAAAGTGTGCTTCATTTAATGGTATTTGATATTCATCATATATTGAAGAAGTTAAGCAACTAAACGGTTTACATTTTTCTTCCTGCAATAGATTGGAGGGTTTTATCCAGAATCTTTTAAACACTATGAGTACTAGAGGTAAGTAACATTTCCCTTTCTGCTAACTTATCTTTTCTTCTATTCTTCTGAGTCTATCGAAAACAATGAGTGAGAAAAAAGTGAAATCGTTACCCAAGATTGAAGACGACGAATCGTACGACTGGGTTGATGAGGATGTCAAAATAAGAGCTTCTTTGTTTGCGGATAAAGATAGTGTTAATCAAGTTAATATAGCTAGAATAGTAAAACCTGGCTTTCGCTTGGAATTACTGCCATGCATTCGCTCTGATCGTGTTTTTCACAGAAAAAATGATTTCGAAAACTTCTTTATGTATAGTTGTGTCTTAGAAGAATTAAGAGTCCGACTTCCGTTTAGTCAGTTTGAGTGTAACGTTCTGAAACAAATGAACTGTGCCCCCATCACAGGTTCATCCCAATGGCTAGGCCTTCATAAAGTGTTTCCAGATTTTAATGGAGTTTCTGGAAATTAACCCGGAGCTGGAGCTTTTCTTTTCCTTATTCCAAGCCAAATGGGTATGGAAGGGATTGTGGGTAAATTTAAACAGCACACCAGGTTTTTCAATTTTCAAATTATATAAATCTTCCTTCAAAGATTTCAAGGAAATGTTTTTGAAAGTTAAGTCAGTGGATGATGATTTCCTATTTTATCTAGATGAACACCTTCGGGAGAAATTCTCCTTGTATTGGTGTTGTCAATCGCAACACATATTAGGCCCTGAATTGATAACTAGCTGAAACGAGTGTATTATATCTTTTCTGATTGAAATGGTAGCTAAGGGGGGACTGATGTCTGTGTCCGAGTTGCTTCCTTGGGAAGATAATAGATCGGCTGTGATGGATTATTTTGGTGAGGTCATTGGATTATATTCTGTTTTGAGTAGTTTTGGATTGAATAATTTTTTCTCTTATTATTATTTTTTATCTGTGTGGCAGCTGGAAAATTTCCGGGAGTGTCAGCTTCTACCCTTAGGCCCGGTTTAAATCCAAGAATTTTAAAGGTTCATCTTCCATACACCAGTAAAAATTAATTAACCCTCTGATATTCTATATATATTTGCGGATATCAGATCAGCAAAAGGGTATCAGTATAACGAGTCTTAGTGCTTGTTTGGGCGCTATTATTTTGATAAAAATGATCTTTTCTTAATGAAAAAAGATCTTTTTTTATTTTTTAGCGTATTTGAAAAATTTCGAGTAGTAAAAGTAAAAGTATTAGAAAAATCAGAAAAATATCTTTTTTTAGAAGCTGTAATTTACATCTTTTTTTAAAAGATCTTTTTTTCTTTAAAAAAAATATTTTTCATGTAATAAATAAATAAAAAATATTTTTATATTGTTATATCCAAACATAATTGATAGATAAAAAGATCTTTTTACATGAGATACCCAAACATAAAATTATTTTTACTTTTTCATAAGATCTTTTAAAAAAAATAACTTGAAAAAAGATTTTTTTTAGAAGCTCACCCAAACAATCTCTTACTATTATATTATTTGTTAAATACGAATATAATATTGACCATTTAATTTGCATATATGATTATAAAAAGTCATATTTACTCTTGATGTTATTTTCATATTGGCATGCATGGCTTCTCTTGTCACCAAACTCCATCCCTTACCTATGTTCTTGTTAGTGATTGCTTCCATATATAATATAATTGAAAAACAATGGCATCCCCGATAATAATAACACCGAGTACCGTACGAGTTAGATGGTATGCATCTTAAAAAAAAATTAAGAAGAAAATGAAAAAGCCAATTACAAATGGCTCCACTTATTTATTAATAGATCAATTATTTCGGGTGCGCTGTAACAATCATCAATTGCAACCCCAAACACTTATTATTATATATTTGATAGAGATATAATTATTCACCATATTTCTGTTTATTAATTTAAATTTTTTAAAAAAATAATATTATGATATAATATTAAAGTTTTATATTAAAAAAATATCTAAAAAAAAGATTTATATTTAAAAAATAAAACAAATTTAAAAAAATTCTTTTTTTTAGAAAGACAAATTAGAGATATAATTATTTATATTATATCCTCCATCCTATCAACTTAAGTTTAAAGAAAACGATGTCATGACATATATAAATACTGAATAACTACTACCCTACTATCTAGCTACATCACTTGAATGAAAAATTGAAAATCAATTTTTTTTAAAGAAACCAACAATATTATTATACCTTAGGAATATCACTTCGGTATTAAACTGAAAATCCACATTTTTATAAAACACTACTCTTGTCCAAAACACTCATAATTAAAGCTAAGGAATAGAGACTATTTATTTTTTAAAATGTTAGGCATTTAAACAATTTGTATAACCAAATCTAATTAAGTACTAAAAATAAAAATTCATCTACAGATTTTTTTTTTTGGTTTTTTTTGTCTTTTTTTTGTATTTTCTTCTCTCTTTTCATTTTTTTTGCATTATCATTATTACCGTTGTCGTTATTATCATCATCTCCTCTTCCTCCTCCTTTTTCACCTTTTCTTTTTCCACCTCATTTTTCTTCTTCTTCTTTCGCTCGTTTGATTTCTTCTTCTTCTATATATGGTCAATAAAATTACTAAACACAAAAATTTTGGTGTACAACATAGAATTCAGAACAACAGATGTAGAAGTAATTTTTGAGCTATACAGCAAAATTATTAAGTATAGAAATTTTGATGTACAACATAGAAATTTTAGTGATAGCATAATATCTAGAACAACAATAGAAATAATTTCTAAGTCGTGTAGTAAAATTTGATGGTCTATATATAAAAAATTTATGTTTTATATTGATAAATTTTTGTGTTATGTATAAAATTTTTTATGTTATATTAATAAATTTATGTGTTGTGTACAAAAATTTTGTATTATATACAAAAATTTATACTATATTATCAAGTTTTTGTGTTTTTTAACAAAATTTTTATATTACATATCGATAAAAAAAAGTAAAGAGAAAAAGAAACATGTGATACACACGCATTGTTTTTGCCGAAATTGTGCTAATTTTGTTAGATTTAGTTATAACAACGCTTGTGTAGCATCACTAATTCATTTTTCTATTGTCAACTATATATTACTTACTCTTTCCGTTTTTTAATTACTTATCTAGGAAAATAGAATTATCATTCCTATTTTTGATAATATCATTTTACACATAATTGTTTAGCATTGAGTATTTGTATAAATTTATAAAAAAGAAGTAATATTTTTAAAATAAGAATAATAATATCCATTCCTAAGTATCTGATTTTAAAATTTTACTTTCTCATAACTAATGATCCACTTAATTATTAGATTAACGTAATTTTTTCAGCCCAGACATATATCCCTAAATTAATATACGGAGAGAATATAAACCAGTAAAATAGTTATTGATATCAAGAATAATTTTATAATTACTTTTCATTTTTATATATTTAATTAATACATTTCAATAATTTTCTTAATCCAAATAAATATCTTAAAATGAACAATTAATTAAAAACAGAGACTTTTTCGTCTTAACATACATTAAAGCCATCTTTCTTCTATATATCATTCAGAAAATGGAATAAACGTGAAGGCAAGCATTCCAACTAATTTTTTTGAAAAATAATTTTCCTTTTTTTTTTATAAAAAGAAAAAATCAGAGCTAACTTCACATATTTAATGTACGTATATCATTCTCTGTGGTCCTCTATTTCGTAAGCTGCATGGACATATACATTATTTGAACCATATTTGGAAACCATATAATTTAATACGCGTATATATTTAAGTCACATCGATCAACAAGGAAAATTTTACGGGTATTTAGGGGGTGAGAAATAACAGTTTAATTTGGTAATATATATGCCCAGCTTATGATTGAAATCTTATTGAAGACAATAACCACTTTATTAATTAAAAATAAATCAATACAATACATGATCGATTGAAATGATAGGTATTTTTACATCGAAAATATTTGGTAACAAAAAAAAATCAGCTAAAAATAGTCATAACTTACCTTATTTAACATTTATTAATTGTTGCGACAATTAATGAATGCTAAATAAGTCAAATTCTGGCTGTTTTTTTGTGTGGTCTTCATCAGATTTGAATACTACTCAACATAGTATAGTAGTAGTATATATGTGTTGACAAAATTATGTCACTTATATAACATATTGAATATATACTTGAATAGAATTGTTTCCAAGTAATTAATTAAAATACTTGTGATTTTTTTTTAAAAAAAAAAGAAGAACCCTTATATAATGAAAAGCGTTGGGGCCTTGGGGGTTGGGATTCCACACACCCGATATATATATATATATATAATCAAAGTTTCTATGAAATTAAATCACATACGGTCATTGTCATTGTTATTTAATATTTAGACACACGTACACATTGTATCTTCATTATTATAGGTCACACATCTTCAAAATGTCCATGTGTGTGTGTCTATACATATATATAGTAGGACACCTCAAACGACACCACTCCAGCTTTTACTTCATGAGCACTTGTTTCTCACTTTTTTTTAAGACGATTTCATATGAAAGTATAGTCCTTTTCCTATTTGATAATATCACTTGTGTATTATATTATTTTCAAAGAAAATTTATCTGATCATCATTAAAAATAAAATAATAAAATATGACAATTTAAAAAAATTACACGAAAATTAAGAATAAACTACCATTTGTATTTATGAATTTTGCGAATGCTGACAAAAGTATCCATCAAACAAGAAAACTAATGTTGTACCCATAAAAGATGGGTTCTGTATGACAATAGTACCCAACCCCTGATTTTTTGTTGACTTTTTAATAAAATTTCCAAATTACCCCTTTTATCTTCATCTCCAAATTCCAAACATTCACCACCCTCACCCTTCGTCTTCTTCTGCCACCACCAGCCACCAAAAAATTAAAAAGATTAAAAACTATGAATTATTATCTGAGGCTATTGTTTAAATATTATGAATTTATAGATCTGGTGCAGAAAAAGAAAAAAAATTGAAATTGACAAAAAAAAAAAACATACATTTTAGTTTCTTGGTGTCACTGTGAGAACAGAGGAGCAAAACCAAGAACCTTTGAGAACTGAAGGAAGAATAAGTCGGAGACAAAAGATGTGGTAGCCTCGGTTGCATTTGTTGCAGAGAAAAAGCTTCGTCGGGGACTCGCCGGAGGAGCAATGCTTGCAGATGAGTCGTCTTCGAAGACGGGCTTGGGATCGTGGGTCCTTCTTCACCTTGCATTCCTCTAGCCATGTCTTCGATCACACTCGGCATGTTCAAAAGCTCATCTTCATCAATGTACTCTGCCACCATCATCCCTATTTGTTCTCCAGTACTCAAACAGAAATAAGACCCTTCAACAATAACGTTACCACCACCACATCCTTCTAGAGAGTTCTGCAGTGGCCTCGGAAGCCTAGCCTGAATGGCGGCAGCGGCTGCGGTGCGAATATCAATCCATCAAATGGCATGAAGATACTCCAACAGCAACTCCTTTCCTTATAGATTGATAGCGTTGAGCAGTGCTTGGAGTCACTGTTGGAAAGAGACCGTGGCCGCCGACCTCTTGTTGGCCCTGGTTGCTGAACTTTGCTACTTGTTGCTTTGGAAGTAGAAGAACAACAATACTCAGGTTGAAGAGCTTGAAAAGGGTATGCTTTATGGTGTGTGTTGCAGCAACAACAATTCTCTAGGTAGCGTTGTTGCATATGAAGAAGAAAGGAACGGCAAGGGTAATAATGTTGAAGCTGATTTGGATTTTGAGTTAGAGAATAAATTGATATTGGAAAAAAGAGAGATGGATGTTGGGGATAAAGATTGGAAGAAGATATCAGGTGCTAGGGTCTCGAATGGGACTAGTGGCTGACGGCGGCGGAGAAAGACCAAGGGTGAGGGTGGTAAAAGATTGAAATTTGAAGAGGAAGATAAAAGGGATAATTTAAAAATTTTATTAAGACAACAAAAAATAAGGGTTTGAGTACTATTGTCACACAGAATCTATCTTTCATGAATATAATATTAATTTTTTTGTTTAATAGGTATTTTTATTAGCATTTACAAAATTTATAGGTACAAATGGTAATTTATTCCAAAAATTAAAGATGAGAGAGTTGGTATTAAATTTAGAAGTGCCAATATATCACTTCCCTTTCACATTCTCCTCGTAGGGTCCAAGTTATTCAAAAGATGGTGCGTGTCCCAATATCACTAGTATATATTAGAAAGGAAAACAGAGAGAGAATTTCCCCCTCTCGCACAAGGCCACAACACCCCCCACTCCACCCACCCACCCACCAAATATACATAAATTTTTTTATTTGTAAACATTATAGCAGCGATTGAATTAACTAAATTCATAAAGTAGTTTCTGAAATTTATGTCATGCATCAATTTAGTCTTTAAAATTCTAAAGGTACCATTATTATTTCTAAAATTAATTTTTAAATATCATAATAGTCCGATTCTTTTATTTTTTTTAGGCAATGAATCAAAAAATAAAATAATGAATTGACACTCTAATACTACATTAGATCCTGTTGAAACAACGTTGTTTATTTTTAGTGCTCAATAAAAATATCTACAACGTTGTTTTAATTTATGTTAACATTTAAAATAGTTTTTGTATATATCAAAATGATATTATATCTATTTTTATTGTGTGCTTTGTCAATGTCTAACGTAACATTAAAATGTTAGTCACTCTATTTGCTGAGTCACTATTAAAGAGTCAAAAAATCACCTAAATATTAAAATTAGAGACTATAATAATATAACTAAAAACTCAAAAATTAAATCATGAAGAATGTTAGGGGTTAATAATTTTTGTGATTTGTAGCCATCAAATAGCCATCAATGATGGTTTTAATGGTGTGAGATTGGTGTGAGATTTCATCCAATGACTCCTTTTTTTTTTTGCTGATTACATAGTGGACAGAATTTAACAAAGTTGCTGCCCCTTAGACTTTTTCCTTAAATCAATATATAAATCGTAAATATCAAAAACCACGACTAAAGATTTAGTCATTCAATTAATAGGAAATATTCCATAAAAAATTATTGCTAAATGTAAATGTCATCAAACCTTACATATAATTTTACCATTCATGATTTTGGCATGTCAAACAAACAACACGTGAAGAAAGCCTTTTGGTATAAATGGTACGTTAATTAATAATTAGTACGCACGGGGAGAGAGCCTTCCAGTATAATATGGTACGTTAATTAGTACGCACCTTATTTTACCCTTATCCCAAGTCAGGATCAAACATCAAATTAACGGCAATGGTAAGTGTAGTGTGTACTTTTTAATTAATAAAGTATGAACATTGTTTAGCACTGCAACAAATTCGGTAGGTAGCGACTGTTTTTTCGTCGGTTAGAAAAACTGTTGTTATCTGAATAATGACGACGGTTGATGCGCGAATAAGAGTAGTGCTGCAATTAGTTTGGTATTTAGTGGCGATTACACTGTAGTCGCTGCAAAATTGACATATTGCGGCAGTTAGTGCAGCTAAAAAGTAGTAATTGTATTATGTTTTTCTGTTAGCAACGGTTTCATCCCAACTACTGTAAATTTAGTTTAAATCTTCACATACATATTTGAATGTTGTCTCTTTTCAAAATACCAATAAGGTATAATCTACTTATGTTTTCACTAGTTTTTTCAATGTTTTAATAAAAAAATGTTGCCTTTCGTAAAATTAGAAATTTTTATTAGTAAGTAAATTGAGTTTGTCCGTATTTAATTTTCAATATATTCTAAAAACCTTTTTTGAGATATATGTTTGAATCACTGTTACTTAAATCATGATACTATTTTTGGATTTTTATTACGTAAAAAAAATTAATCAATTGAAAAATATATTTATTAATCATGTGAATAAATTTTTTAATTAGATTTCCTTATTTACTATAAGATCTTTTAAGTTTGCATTCAAGTATAAATCTAAAGGGAAAAAAATAAGCCAATGTTTGAATACATAAAATTAAAACTAAATTTAATCGAGCATAAATTAAATTTAGGCTTCTTCGAAGTTATACCTTACTAAACCTAAATCAATAAATTATTAAAGTAAACAAATATGTAATACTATGACTCAAACCATTAAATTAAGGGAATCAATTTAAGTCTTAAAATAAAAGGTCAAAATTTCTCTTCAATATCGTATTGACCTAGTAAAAAGTACTCTATCAAGAATCCAATGCCTTCACGTGTTACAGGATCTATTATGTCATCTCTAAACCATGGCTTTTTATTCAAATTGAAGACCCTATTTGCAACATGTACATCATCTTGTCTTGAAGTTTTATCGTCTTCTTTCGGAACCTTATTGAAATCAAACTGCATGGAGATGTCAATTCCAACGGAGGAAATATCAACTAAATTGTCTTCTTAATCAATCTCTATCCCATCTAGAATGTCATTAACTATTTAACCTGAATATTCAGCTAATACTAAAAATATAAACATGCATATAACAATCTAAGTCTACTTAAAAGAAACTGAGAACTCCTAAGTCATTAGATAGTAATTAAGAAAAAAAGGTACATTAATATGTTAAGACAATTTTAAAACTAAACAAAAATAAACAATTACTATTTTCGTTGTTGGTAGTTTGGAAAGATTTCTTGGAAAGAAACTCTATAATGTGCAATTCTATAAATTTCATTTCCCCATGTGATGCAATATATATCCAACTCAACAACATGTTTGTTTGTAAAACAGATATACATAATAACAAATATAGTTTATGGTCTTTTTGTAAAACACACTGTTTCTTTATGATGAACTTTTTGTATTAGATATTTTTTTTTAACCTTCAATTCAGCAAGTATGTCTTCAGAGTTTTTCCCAAATGCACATGACACAAAAACATACCCAAATTTTTTCTTGTACATTGATTCCCATTTATGAAGTTCTTGCACATTTAAATGTTAACGTAAAAATATTATTACAACAAATTTATTAGCATATATTAACTTAAAATATATATTATTCAAATATAGTTTAGCACAAATTTTTTAGGGTATACTTAAAGAATAAACCTGTATGGTAGATTTGTTCGCCGTTTCTAAGTATTGGTTGAAACAAGAGCGTCCTAATGTAGCCTCCAACCAACACCTAACATGCACTTTACGAACCCATATGAAGAGAGCTGGAAGACAATGGACATTGCTCTGAAAGAACATACATAGGACACAGTTAAGGTATAATTTTAGTTTTGATATCTTATGTTAATTAAAATATGATTTATGTCCTTATTTTTTCTTATCTTCATATTCATCAAATTATACCTCAAA